>NC_092863.1:106707582-106741913 GCF_032062135.1 Pyxicephalus adspersus | reverse complement strand
TAAAGTTATACAATTTTAAGGAAAAAATCCATCAATGGGGTTGGAAATGAGGTCTACAGTACTTTCTTCTTTCTCTTCTCATGGATTAAATGCACTGCAGTGCTTTCCATGTATATTTGCACTCAGTCAGTCACCTGTGTGATCCTCGTTACCCACCCGCTGCTCATTGATCTCTACTTTGTGTGGCGCTCTCATGCTGAATATGACCACATTACATGATATACGTCTTGTCATTGCCTCCTTGGTAACAGCCATTGCTATAGCTTAATATTTGGGGAAAGAGAATAAATCCTGGGAAGTAAAATGGACTCACTCATTTATTGGTATGCAAATATTATGGGGCCAGTGACTGATGGTTAGTGTATAGAAAGCATTAGGATTCTGTACAATAACTTTTCCCATCAGTCCTGTGCAAATGTTCCACAAATCTGCAAAATTTAATTAATTCATCACATCATTGTGGGAGCTTTATCTAATGTCAAAGTTTTGTGGACTTTAGTTGTACTACACCCCCACACCTACACAACAAATAACTTGAAATCCTTGCTCCCCCTCCTGCAGCTCTCATGTTGCATTCATGCAGTAAATACCCTCTGAGCAGAAAAGTGTTACCCCATGGGGCACAAAGTCTTCTACATATTAGTCTGTTCTATTGTAAAGTTGTGTCTGCCATAGCTGGGAATACACAGAGGATGCCAATGCATTACTATGGTGTATAATAAAAGTAAAGTAGATGAAACAAAAGGGTGCAAAGTACTATACTATATAAAGTGTTTGTACAATACATAGGGGATGCAAATGATAGACAAATACAAAGCATGACAAAGGAGGAGAGAACCCCAAAAGTCCTTACAATCAGAGGTTAGGGGAGCTTTGCACATAATAGATGAGGATATGGGGATCTAACTATGGTGGTGGGGACAGGGTGCAGCACCCACATGGCAGATATATCTTCATATCTTTTAGTGGACAAGAATCTCTCTAATCTGAGTATTGAAAGCAGAGTATGGAAACATGGGGAACCTTGGATCAGAAACACTTCCTGCTCATGGCAATAAAGCTCGGTGTAAAATATATCATACAAAACTTTCAGATTCAGTTAGACAATTTGTTTCTGCCATTTTGTGATTTCAGTAGTAAGCAAATTGTCTTTATTCGGAATATTAATCCAGATCTCATTTCCTGCATATAAAAGGTTCTTTGCATTCTGAAGGTCTCATGCACAGCAATCACACTGCGCCTGGAACTCGGGAAGTAAAACATAAGAGACTGGCTAGCTCTTGTATAGCTCATGGAGAAAAGACGGCTAAGTGTGTGCTGCAACAACAAATATATATCAACCAAAACAACGCATTTAAAATGTCATTGTCCATTAGTGAGGAGCAGGCTTTATCACCCTAACGTTCAGGTCCTCAGAGACCCCCGGCTTTAATTTCTATATCCACAGCTAACAGTACATGGAAGTCAGTGGGAAGAATGCCATTCTTACAGATATCTGACATCAATTATTCTTCAATAAATTGACCGGAGAGTCAGAAACTGCTCGTTGCTCAGGGAACCCCTGAGGACCCCTGGTTGAGAAACACACCATTGTACGTTGTAGGTTGAGGCAGCTGTGGGGTGCAATGTTTTACAATGTGGTTGCTGCAGAAGGTAGGTATGTTGGCCCGCCAATCAACAAACTTCCATTCCAAAAACATGCAGTTAGGGTAATTGGCTTCCCCCTAAATTTGACCTTAGGCTGTGTTAATATGACCTTGGTAGGGGCATTAGATTGTGAGCCCCTTTGAGGGAAAGATAGTGACATGGACTAAGCGCTATATTTTGGTGCTATATAAATACTATATTCTTATTTAGAATTTTCCATTTTAAGGTCCAGGAAGGGACCGTGCCATTTGCTTTAAAGAGGAGACACTGCATTTGAATCAAGAAGTTGGATTCACCTTTAAGTGAGTATTGAGGGTGGTTGGGGGAGTAGGGCAATATTTGTTCTGTATGGGGGGCTGGGTTGAGGTTAGTAGAGAGTTATGTATATGAATGATGTAGCTGAAAAACTGAGTTCTTTATTTTTTTAGCAGAGACAAAGGAAATAAAATATGAATCTTTATGGACCCAACGTGCCTCTTCAGCAGCCTAAAGAAACTTTTTGCTTTGAGGCTTCCTTAACTCTAACTCTTCCTTCTGCATAGGTATAACATGGTTATTGCCCAACCCTGAACCCTGAACAAAATACTTTCCCTGGACTTTGAAAAGCCTCCCACATACATTTTACCTGAACTGTAACCATGACCTTCCTTAAAATGCCCCCACAGACGTCTCCAACAATGGCCTATATTTGACTTCACCAGTGATTTTTTTTTTTTTTACAAATATTCATGTACATGGATCGGCACTCAAAGACAATTTATCTCCCCAATGCAGGGTTGGGTGCAATGCTTCCCTTTTATCCTGGATATCAATACTTAGTGTTATAGTTTCTATGTAGTGATGAGCTTTAGGTTTTGCCTGTTCATTAAACGCAGACATAGCCAAAATGTGCACCCCTGAATAAAGCATTGTCACCAAAGTTACTGGAGATGTTTGGGGAACCCATGGGACCATGTAAGTGTAAGGAAGGACGTGTAAAAGTTTTTTTTGTGAAAAGGTAAAGTATAAATTAGAATAGTTTTTTTTTTTTTTTTTTTAAGCCCTTCAACTTGTATCACCAAATTGGACAATGGGGAACATAGGGACATGTCAGCATAGCATCAGAATGTCACTCATAAGCATCCAAATGAATGTTGTCAAAACTGCTGCCTCACATTTGGGCGGATGTGGTAATTGCAACAAGCCTAATCACACTAATATCAAAGTAGTTTGTGGAGCCAACATGTCTGTCCATGGTGCCGGAAAATGTTTTATTAAAGAAATCTTACAAACACCAATCCAAATTTTTACGAAACTATAAAAAAAAAATAAAATCCAAAGCTAAAACCAGAAGAACCCATACAGAAAAATCCAGTTTTGCATTTTGCAAGGGTTCATTTTAAACCAAAACAATTTCTAGAATGCAGAAAAGAGATAACAAAATCAAAACGTAGGCTTACATAGGAGCAGGCACCACTTACAGAGAAGGAGGTTAGAACCCAACCTCCCCACCTCCCCCTGTGTATGCAGCCTTCTTCCAAAACTTTACTTCAGATAAAATCTAAGGGGGTGACAGAAGAAAGGGACACCCCAGCCTAGAAAAGGCCCAAAGGGAGCCTGACATTCCTGAATGCCTTAGTCCACGACTTTATAGACCCACTCGGCATAGCTGAAATCAGTCTGGAAGGGAATACCAAGAGCACTACCCACCCTTTTTATAGACTTCCACGTTGAGGGGGAACTGAAGCAAAAAATGTTCAAAAGATTCTTCCACCCCACCACATTCTTCCCTGGGGCACCTACGGATTTTAAGGGGAACTCCTTCCATATTTATCAAGCTTAATCCCACCCTTAAGACTGGACCTGGACAATCCTTCAGGGACAGTGGCACATGAAAGACGGTGTTTAAAATTCTCCTCTCTGGGTCCATCCTCAGGAGAGTCCTTAGATCCTCCGCTGTCACCCACCACTGCCTTTAGTATTTTCAGGCAAAAGCCAGAAGATCGCCATGATGAACCCTCAGTCTCTTCACTGGTCCACTGCTTTCCCATAGCTGCAGAAAATGCCTAAACCAGGACCAAAAGAAATCTGGCCACCCAGGCGGGTAACATACTATCAAAACTGAACTTCAAAAATTAACAGGGTGATGAAAACTGCTGGATTTGACCATACGTGGGCTATCCTTTGCCTTGGCAGGTAAGTTATATTTCTCTTCACATTGCGAACATCTGCCACATCTGAATGTTCCTGGAGGTGGTAGTTAGGACACTGATTGTCTACATGGTGACCTATAAACCAATGTATCTTTACGAAACCGGGATTTTCTATAGGTTATGCTCGGATGTTGTTGTATGAACTTGGAAGTTTTTGAGTTAGATCTCTAAGTATGTGCCAGTGTTTCATCAGAAAGTTTCAAAATGCTTTATTTTGAAGGTGGTGATTATTCTGGATGATGCTTCTGCTGAAATTTGGTTTTGTTTGTGAGATTAAAGATATTTGGCCATGGCTTCTTGCTTTTTGATAGACCTTCCTTTGATACATTTTTGCTGTGGCCCCGAGCTAACAGTCTTTGCCACAAGGCTTTCGCTTCAAAATCCTTCGCGTCTGTGCAGTTACGTTTTTAGTCTGATATATTGACCGGAAGGGAAATCTTTTTTTTAAATGGATCTGGATGTGCACTACAGGTGTGTAAGATTGTGTTTCCTGTGGTTCTAAGATGTGTCCAAAAAGGGCACCTGGTTGGTGTTGGAGAGCATTGTGAATTTGAGGTTGTAAGAATTAATTTGTAAGTCCAGAAAGAAACAATTGAGTAATGACTCTGTCTATACTATGAAATATTGTCGATATATCTTCTCCAAACTATTATTGATATTAGGTGGATATTTCGCTGTTTGGGGGTTGGAGAAAAGTTTCCTTTCCCAATTTCCTAGGAATATGTTGGCATAAGATGGCGGACACCTTGTGCCCATAGCTACCCTCTAAGTTTGTAGATAGCATTTGTCTTTGAAAATAAAGATGTTTTTTGTCAGAATGTATTCCAGTAAATGGATGATGAACTTGTTAAAGGAGTTATGTTGGGGGTAGTACTCCTCTAGACTTTTATAGAATATATTTATACATTTCTTATGAGAAATACTACAATGGAGGGCTTCGGCATTTATTGTCACCAAGAGGGAATTTGGAGGTTGGATGTGAATTGCAACACAAGTCCATAGTGTCTTTCTAGTATGATGGGAGTGTGGGGGCTATAGGTCTTAAATATCAGTCCACCAATTAATTTGCAGAAATGGCTCCTATTCCCGAAATAAATAATTGGGCGACCCGAAACGTTTTTGAGATCTTTATTATTATTGTATTTTAGGTAGTGAATAGAAGGTTGGAGTACCCACATTTTTTTGTGCATAGGTAGTCCCTCATTTGGAATACATAATTGATAATAAGTAATGGGTAAAAATGATTCAATAACATTTCCTGATATTTCCCTAGACCAGTCCCGGTTATGTAGTATTTTATAAGAGAATTCTTCATAATGGTCTGTTTAGTACAACAAAATTTCCACCCTTATCAGATGGCTTGATGATTATGTTTGCTTTGAGATTAATCAAAGCTTTTCTTAGTCTGGGGCTTAGATAGTCTTTAGACTTCATAATGGCCCGGGAGATGTTTTCAATGTCTCGTGTGACCAGATTGAGAAATGTTTGTATGTGAGGGTAGTGAGTCATTTGGGGAAAGAAAGTAGATTTGGAATCTCTAGACAGAATTGTGAGAAAGGGTTCTCCTATATTCTTTGATGATAACTGAGTTTGTTGTTCAGATTGTTTGTTTGTTTTCCCTAATAATTAATGAATGATTTTAAAGTTTTTTAAAGTCCTGAGTATTGAAATGACTAAATTCAGAAGTCAGGGTAAGTTGGTTTTGTGTTTGTGTTTTATCAAACATAACCTTTATTTTTAAATTTCTAACGAAAAGATTGAAATCTTTGATTAGCTCAAATTTGTTCAAATCTGGGAATGGGCAGAAAGAGTCCAAATTTAAGGAATTAATTTTATTCTGGAGTGAGGGTATATAAGGAGAGATTGATAATCTCTAATTTTTCTCCAGAGTTGGTTTGATGATAAGTGTCCATCGGGCCTATTTTGATGTTCGGAGGTGGAAGTTGGGGGGGTTTAACTCTACAAAAAATTGTCTTTTGGGAACGGTTCCCAGATGGGAATGGGTGGAGTGGGAAGAAGTAGGATGTCTTGTGATGAGGAGGGCATTTCTTGTAGAAGAGGTGAGGTACCATTGTCAGTATGTGGGGGTCCATTATTGGGGGTTAGTGACATATTCTAGTGGACAGAGATATTCTGAAAATTCAGATGACATTAACATGGAACAAAGAAACTCCTTACCCCTTCCCCTATAATAAACACACATGGATGAGCAATAAATAAATAAATTTAAACTCTGTATTGAGTCATTGTTCAAAATGTAATGGGGCCAACTAAATCCAAGCTAAATGTTGCTATTTGGTATAGTAATTGCTTAGGGACAACATACTCCCGAGGCCAGCCCTGACCAGGTGGTGGGGCTCTGGCTTGGCGGAGGAGCCGGGGGTTGCTGGAGGAGCCTCTGTCGCTTTGGAATTGGTAAACTCAATTGTGTGAAAATATTCTTGTCCTAGAGATTCACCGAACATATTAAACACAATCAACTCATAACATATTCTGATCCAGTAAAACCAATGTTTGTTATTGGACCAGCTCAACCAGACGCTGCATGTCATTATGTCTTTCTTGTTGTTCTTGATGGAAAAGAAGATATACATGGTCGCCAAATGTTGTAGGAATGTTAATATAATTTATGTAATTCGTTAAAAATCCTAAATTGATTGAACATACATGGCTGCCAAGCAACTGAATTATCCCGGTAGTCCACCCCTACTACTATTTCTGGCACAATGAGTGGCAACGCTGATCCCTGAGACGCTGCACAAGGTCTTTGGGAGATGTCCCACTCCTTATGTGCCCAGGATTCTCCCGATACCAGAGAAGATGCCACTCACACACTTCTGACACTGGTAAGGGTTGTCTACTGCCCATTAACTCTCATTCTGTCGTTTTCATCCCACAGTCCCTGCCTTTTAGCCTTGGACGTCTGGATTTAATCAAATTACTCAATGGGGCAGCATTGTGTTCAGGAGTAAACTCATTTCCCCTGAAAGCAGAATTCCTGGGCTGTCCAAATCTGGCTAAGCGGCCAAGTTGAGGGTCCAGGGACCTAGATGTTTGGCCTGCTTTCCTGGGCAACCTAGCTTATCTGTGCAAGATGTCCGCTGGGATCTGGGCTGTCGAATTCCCTGGGGTGGTGGTGCTGGTGTGGTTATTTTTTCTTTTCTTTAAGGCTTCATGAGCCTAGAAAAATACAAAAATAGGCCAGGAAAGAGAGAGAAAAAAATTTCAACTCCGTTTGCTAATTGTGAGTAGTTGGGTGAAGAAATAGTGAGGTTTCAACTTAATTCAGGAGCTTTTCAGTTTGTGTGTATGTGTAAATAATATATCTTTATATATTAGCAAAAATCTATTCTAAAGAAATTTTATCTAAATCTCCCAAAATATATTGGCAAGTATTGACACAAGTGACCCCACGTGTACAGAGATTTGCAGGAATTATGGAGCTGGAGCTGAAAATTATTACACTGATGTCTGTTAGAACTGGCCAAATATACCGCAATAATATGATAATGTGTGTAAAGATGGTCAAATGTTTACCATTCCCAAAATGCAAATATCACTTGCCTGAAAATAGATATTTTATAATGTATTATATTCCCTTAGTGCAGTGGTTGGTTGTAGCAGTCATCATAATGGGTTGGATTGCATTCTGTTCAATGCATGAAAGTGAGAAGTTTTGGTTACATTGAGTTTGTCATGGAGATCCTGATCCGGCATGTGTACATCACTGAAACTTTCTTCATGTATCAGAGTGTGGCATATTTCTGGTCAGCTTCTGAAGGCTCCTATTTTAATGAAACAAACCAGTTTTATGTACTTTTTTCTGTTCCTAGGAGTACGGTGTGGGGAACACCCCCCCACAGCGAAATCAGAGACATCCTCCTAGTAAGTTTCTAGTTTAATTTAATTTTAATTTAAGGACAGTACTTTTCTTAAATGTTTTTACCAAACTCTTCCGGTTAATATATTCTTTGTTTTTTCTTCACCTGCCAGGAAGTAGACAGAATGGGGCAGCACGGTGGCTCAGTGGTTAGCACTCCGGTTCGAATCCCAGCCAGGACACTATCTGTGTGGAGTTTTCAGGTTCTCCCTGTGTCTGTGTGGGTTTCCTCCCACATCCCAAAAATGTGCAGTTAAATTAATTGGCTTCCCCCTAAGTTGACCTTAGACTTCATTAATGACAAATGACTATAGTAGGGACATTAGATTGTGAGCTAATTTCAGGGACAGTTAGTGACACGACTATGGACTTTGTACAGCGCTGCGTAAGAGGATGGCGCTATATAAATACTGTATAATAATTATAGCCTGTATTGGCTGCACAGGAGGATGTCTGCCATGGAGCGCCAGCTGAGGATGGCTCCTCCTCGGGGTAGGCTCAGGTGGTACTGCTTTTAAAACTGTTCAAAATAATATTTTTATAACAATTTGTAAATATGTTTTTTAAAAAAGTCTTCCAATGTTATAATTTTTAGTTCAATTTATATAATTATTGGGTTTTGCAAATTTTGTTGGAGGGGGATTAAAAAAAAATTTCAAAAAAAACTAAAATGCTAGATTTTGTGAATTTTATTTGATTTGAAGTGCAGATTAGAAAATCTCTTTCCAGGCTTGCCAATCCAATCCATGGTTCTCCTACAAAACAATAAAAACAAAACTTTAGTTTTTTACACAATGGTTATTTGAACAATAAAATATTGAACATGCTCTTATCCTACACAAACCTGTTTTGCAGCTTGCCCGAGTGTGCTCCATTCCTCCATTGGTCACTGGGTCAAAATATCCTGTGACCTTAAAAGTAACAGAGTTGGGTATGTTAGATATGTCATTCATATCATTGAAGAATACATTTGGCATAGAATACACAGCTGAACACCTTAGTATGTCATTTTAACCAACAGAAAAGCAGTTGACCTATTAGCATGCACATTTATCTGTTACAGACAAGTGTCACAGAAGTGCAGTGTGCCATATTTGGTCCCTGGATATAACTAGATTTGTGTTCATAAGATGCAATCGTGTATTTGGAAAGAATGTTTAGCTTTTTTTAAGGTCATTACAGCAATACTTGGAAAGTGTTGTTGAGCTGAGACTTCATACTTGATTAGAATCACTTAGACAAATTTACAAACTGGAACATTCTTTGGGGAGTAGATGGCAAAACTGCATTTGGAGCATACATGGGCCGCATCAAAACAAACTTAGATAGGTAAAGTGTCAAATAATTGCGAGGGTCACTAACCTGTGGACATTGGGCAAACACAAAATAGAGATTAAGCTATTTTATACAAACAAGCGTCTTTACACAGGATAACGCAAACAAACATTGTAGGTTTCATGGGAAAAAATTGGGTGAAGAATAAGACAGAAAGAATGTTCTCACCTGGCACCCGGCATCCATCTACATACTTCGCCCAGACCGGGCATGGCCACTGACCACCTAACAGCCGGGCCACGAGCGGGGTCCACACAAATAGCTCCGCCTTGGCCACGGACCAGCCCAATAGCCCGGCCGTGGGCCACCTCCACAGCCAGATGATTACATGCCCGTGTCTGAAGATGTCACTCACACACTTTTGACACTGGGTAATGGTCCGTTGTGTACTGCCCACTGCATTAACACTCATGGCAATTTCCTGCCTTTCAGCATGGGACATCTGGGAGTGCAAGCCCCACGGAGTCGTGGAAAATGTTGTACGTAGGACTCCATGAGGGCTGCATTTTGCTCTGGAGTGAAGCTGGTTGCCTTGGAAGCAGAATCCCTGGTCCGGCTCAAACTGGCTGAGATGCTAGATTGAGGGCCCAGGGGCCTGGATGTTACTTGGCCTGCTTCACAAGGCAACCTAGCTGGCCTGAGGGAGCTGCCTGTTGGTCTATGGACTGAAGACCCTGGGGTGGTGGTGGCCATTCTCCTTGGTTCCATGTTACTAGAAGGAAAAAAATCAGTTATGAGACAACACACACAAAACATTTTTGGAGGAATAAAGTAAATGGTGTATTCTTACTTTTAGTTCTGTTTTTCTTGTAGCTGCGTTTTGGTTTGCTATTGTTTTTTGGTGTTTCAAAGTGTTTTGTTTGCATGCAGAATGGCTAAGAAGTTCTGTGAAAATATACAGGGATAGAGTGCGTGCTTACGTTTATCCGCGGTACATTCGTACGATCATTTTCCTATTATTGGATCATAGCTGAGCTCCTAAATATTCCATCCATATAGAGTCTACAACCAGCTTCCTCATTGGAAAGTTTACACATTTAAGGTTCATTGTAGTTGTGGTGATGTGAACACTGCAGAATGAATATGTATACAATATTAGGTTTTATGTCCATATGTACCAATCCCTTCCAATTATTTCCCAAGTATCAGAAACCTGCTTGACAACCTCTTCACTTTTTCTTCTAAAAGTCCAACCAGCAATATAAAGATTTATAAAGCTGTAAAGCTGAAATCAGTTGTAGTTAGATTTGGAGTTATTGAGTGGGAACAGGGCACCAAGTGGAGCCATCTCATGGGGTAAATTTATATATTGGTCTTCAATTCATGAGATGAAAGGTAGAACATTGAGAACTCCCCATACAGTGGCCTTTTTTTGCATGGAGGTATGGAAAGAATTAGAACTCCCTGCGTTCGCGGACGCATCCCTCGGCGATTCCTGATGATGTCAGTGCATACGCCTGTCGATGGGGGTCGTAGCGGGAAATTCAAGTATTGTGGTTTTGTCTATAGGTATGTGACGTTGGACTGTTTTAAAATTAACCACACTAGGGAGGTGTTTTAGAAAAATATATTACTATACAGTATACCGAATTATTGCATTTTCAGTATTTTTTATTTATTTATGCATTCTTGTTTAAGCTGATTTTTGTGTTTTTTATTTAACTTTATTATTAAAGTTAATTTTTTTTTTTACATGATTGTGTGTTTCAAACTTTATTATATTCATGATATCTACTAGACCCTTGTTCGGACATATTTCTGTAAGTTACAGGTCTACAATTTAAAAAAAAAAAATTCATGAAAAACAGTGTACAGAAATCCAGACATCAGTGAAACGGCCAGGTGGGTAAACTGTTAAAGGGATTTATTTATTTATCTTTTTATCAGGTAAATAGGATTTATTTCATCATAAATCTATATTTGGTGCAACCTAAAGTTTGAAGATATTTAGGAATTTTTCTATAATACTTCCAAACACAGCTAGTACTATATGAATAGTAAAATACTGAATCTGAGCCCATGTATCTGTTTTACTTTTCACCAGCACCACTGACCCGAATGCCTCACCTTTGAGTATTTAGCACATGGAAGTTCTCCTGTAAGTCTCTGCTGCAGTGTGACAGACAAGTTCATCCAGAAGAATCTCCACATCAAGAGTAGCCCAGAGGCCATTTTTGAAATTGTTTAATTTTTTCATTTTCATGTTTATAATTTTCTTACATAATAAAATTTAAGAAATTGGTAGCAGGAATAATGTAAGTATCTAGACACTCAATGGTCTTTCCAGTCTGGGACATTTGCATGGTAAAACACTTACAAAATTTATGGTCAGGACTTTGCCATCCAGGCCTAAACCAGAACACTGCGACCATCATGCATCACAGATAGAATAAGGCTGTTATACTGAAATGTAGTGTTTATCCTTTCTCTAAATGTAAAGTTCTTCATTTAGGCCAAAAGATCTATTGTGGCGGTTTTTGTCCGCAGCATTCTTTGTCTCCTTCTAGATGGTCCACATGATCGTTGAAAAACTGTATTGATGGTCAGCAATATTTTGGGGGGAGAGCAGAGGCTTTCTTATTGATTCCCAACCATACACCCTAATGCTGCTCAGCATTTGCCTGATGGTGGACTCTGGAACATCAACATTCCCCGGTGTGAATCACGTATTACGTATCTTGGAACTTATTCTGGGTTTTTGGGAACAGTTGGAGGTATCTTTGGTCCAACCCCTTCTGGGTAGGGTAACAATTTTCTTAAATTTGCTCTTTGTGTACAATCTTGATTCAAGATGATTGGTGGAGTTTAATTGTTTTTTTTTTATACAAATGAAAAAACAGTGGGGAGTTGTTTTATCTCCACAGTGGTTGCATCCCATGAAAAGCACCATATTCTAGTGGACAGAGATATTCTGCAAATTCACATGACATTAACATGGAACAAAGGAACTCCTTACCCCAAATATAAACACACATGGATGAGCAATAAATACATACATTTAAACTCAGTATTGAGTCACTGTTCAAAATGTATTGGGGCCTCCTAAATCCAAACTAATTGTTATATTATACAGTTATTGTATAGTTATACATTATAATTGATATAGTAGTTGCTTAAGGACAACATACCCGAGGCCCTGACCAGGTGATGGGGCCCTGGCTTGGCGGATGAGCCGGGGTTGCTGGAGGAGCCTCTGTGGTCTATGGCTTTGGGATTGGCAAACCCATCGTGTGAAGATATTCTCGCCCTAGTGATTCACTAAACATAACAATCTGTAACATATTGGTGTCTTTAGAACATTTTTGAGGCACCCAACATATAGCAGCCAACCTGAATGAACTGTGAAAGGTTTGTCATACTGTGCACTATCATTCAGTCCTGATTGTTGGAGATGAATGGAGGTTATGCTTTACAAATAATTTTCAAAAAACTGCACAGAGCTGGTGAAGTGTGTTTACCTACAAGGACCACCATGTAATTTTGTGAACAAAAGGAGGAACATTTCACCTGCTTATTACTTTTGGGTTTATCTTTACAATATGTGGATAGCATTCTGACATTGTGACACAGAGAAATCTAAGGAACCTATAGAAATCAATACGTCACCCAAACATTCACCATGAACCATAGGAAGCATTTAAATACCAATTTTGTCCAAGAAGCAAGCAAACAGAAAGTAAAATGATCCATCAACCAACAAAACCCAACTAAAAAAATAAGTAAAGGAGGGAAAAACTACATTGAGAAAGGATAGGGGGTAACTTGTGGAAAAGGAAAACCTAAGGCAATGTCATGGACTAAGCCCACCTCAGCACCTGCACATATATTGGGGCTTTCAGTAATGTCATGCACCAAAAGGTAAAAGTGAAGCAGGAAAAAATGGTGAACTTGAAGAGACAGCTATACATTGTGAAACAAGATATACCATGCAGGTTAATCACATGAAGAGGAAGAGCGGTGTCATCTTCTACATGTGTATCCGCCACATCCTCAGAAATGTCATCCTCATCTTCCTCATCCCTCTGAGGAAAGGAGGGGACTGCAGCGTCAAGAAAACAAAAATGAGCTGAGAATCCCCTGAAAAAAGAGGAACTTTGGTACCAGTTCAAATTGCAAGTGTTGTTATCCAACAGTAGAAAGGAAATTTTGTAGTTTGTTAAATATTCTAAATTGATTGAACATACATGGCTGCCAAGCAAAAATAGTTCATCTATTATCTATTATCGTTCAGAAACAATTGTACCTGAGCTGCACCAAGGTCAATAGAGCACCAAGTTCGCACATTACTGACCTCAAGCTCAGATTCATCGCTGTGTTCACTTTCACTGCCACTGTCTGATGACAAGTTTCCTGTTGAATCACTATCGCTTGATTCCACAAGTGATTCTAAATCACTATCGCTGCTTTCTAGTTGTTCAAAAACAGAGTTTGCACTGGCGAGACACCTTTTGTAAGCCATGGATATGGTCAAGTTTCCAATAAGAAGTCAGGGACGTTCAAGGTCAGAGGCAAATTTTCAAATGAGGAAAAGTTCAGGCAAAGATCAGACCAAGGTCAGGGCTGGTAATGGACAAACAGTAATTCCGGGCACTGGAAGAATCTGCTGGATGCACTAATAGATAAACTTTTGGATTTATTTACTAGTTGGATTTATTTTTTATAACTTTATCACTGTGATTAATTTGCTATTAAATTTCCTGGCAGGTCATGGCTCCCCAGCCTACCGACCATTCACGCATCACATGCAATGCAGAAGCCGGCCGGGGACAGCTGGAGGAACGCGCTGGATCGCAGGGAGCAGGTAAGATTTTTTCTATGCTACCTCAGGTGTGGCTTGGGGTTACTGCTTTTGGTACATAAAATTCACCCTGAGTCACATTCGGAATTGCCACCAGAGAGGTTAATTCCTCTGAGCAATAGGTTCCAGGAAATGGACACAAAATCCTGTTAAGATGGTATAGAACCCCAGAGAGACTCCAACCTAATATCAAAACACTGAGCTTTTTGGTTGTTATTGTATTTCATAAGAATATTAGGTTTATAAAATGTTTATAAGTGTATTATGTGAAGATTTATGGAAGCTAGAAGATATTATCCCCCCCCCTTTTTTTTCTTTTCCTAGTGTGACATTCCTTGTTATCGGTGTCTGGTGTTTTGTAACTCAGGAAAATGCTGGAATTCTTGTTTGAGAATTTTTATTTTACAAAAAAGTAAAAAAAAGAACAGTTTTTAATAAATAAAGAATAATATAAATATATAACATTTTGGTTTTTTTTAAATATATATATTTTTAAAAATATATTTGACTATGTATAAAAGCTCCAATTTCTGGATAATTTTAACTAGACCAATTTGGTCTAAATATTAGTCATTTGGCCACTTCCACCTCTTCTTGGCCAACAATGATGAACAGTACTGCTGGGTCCTGGGGATTCTTAAAGGAGATGAGAAGACTGAAGACCAGATCTGGAATGACTCCATAGTTCATAGGAAACGAGAAGCAAGATATAAATTGTGGTTCTCTATTGAGGTATTGGGGAAGACAAGGGTAAAGAATTACGAGGAAAATACAGAGTCTTCCCCTGAAGAACAGCTTCTCATTTCCAAAAATGGAGAATACTCGCTTCCTGGAGTTGCTAGATCGAGGTACTCCTAAGGAATGAGAGGAAACAAAATATATTATACAGAATAATAACACGTAATGTTAATGAACTCTGCACTTCTTACAAACATGTTTAAGGCTAATTACCTGGTTAGAACTAAGGGCCACTATACGGTCCAGATCATCCACCAGTTGTGGGAAGGTTGGTCTTTGGCATGGCACAGCATGCCAGCAGCCCCTCATCATCATGTATCTGTTAAAATATAACAAAATAGAACAAACTCAACAAATGGTCATAAATAGATTTATAATAAGACAGTAGTTATCCGATGTTTCAACCAGGGTTCCCCCAGAGGTTTCTAGGGGTTCCCTGAGCAATGAACAATTTGTACCTCTCTGGTCAATTACCACTGACACCAATGATCTTTTTGCTTATCTGTAAGCGGGACATTCTTCCCACTGACCAGGGATATAAATGGTATTCTCACTGACCAACACTAATGTGCTGTGAGCTGTAAATATAGTTATTATAATAGGAGTTACCTAAGACCCGAAAGTCAATAAGTGAAAGGTCCCTCATGTTAAAACAATTAACAAGGGTCAATGTATAAAGTGTACTGTTTAGTCATGAATGTTATAATAAATTTGGCCCCAGGATGTCACCACATTAAAAATTGACTTTCATTTATATGCGGTGTCAGTAAATTAGATTGATATTTTAGTGCAAATGAATGGGCCAATAGGCTAATGAATTAAATGGCACCTGAACATTTTACAAAGTGCTGAGCATTACCATCATGACTAGGTGTGTGTGTGGGCTCGAGGAATGACTTGTGAATCTATTATTTGCAAGAGGAAAGATTGGAATGAGCTATTTTCCCCAGGTGAGGTTTTTACTAATATTAAAATTATTATTATTATTATTATTATTATTAATAATAATAAACAGGAATTATGCAGCACTGTGCATTAAATATGGTTTTTATTGTAAACGTATTTAACCTCCTCTCCCCCTTTATATCTGAAGCATGTAGAAATTATTCAGTACTTACAAATCATTGGTGCAGTTGGTAGGCTTGTCCATCCGATGTCCGTCTTTTAACAACTTAAAGAGCTCCTCCATAGGAACCCCAGGGTATGGAGAGCCTCCAAGTGTAAAAATTTCCCACAATAGGACACCGAATGACCACCTGAAATATTAAAAAATTAATTAGTATTAATAAACTAAGTTATTACAGAAAACCAAAGCAAATAAACAAGAATATTCTATATGTAAAGTGTGTGACATATTTGCTGTGCATTGGCCTCAAGGTTTGATTTGCTTCAGTGCAAAAAAATTGCAATGTGACAACAGGTGTGAAAGTCAAATAATTATTAGAATGCCTGAATGATATAAGTTATCATAACTCTCTGGCATTCAGCAAAAACCAAACTTGGAGGAACTCCTAAGGAACAAAAGTAGCTACCAATCTAGTAAGTGATCTCACTGGGTTGAGTAAAAGTCCCAAGGGTGGGGAATGGAGATATTTTAGGAGGATATCCTCTCCATAAAAGCCGCTACATGGCAGCACTGAATTTGGGATCTGGGAGGTCCAAGCAGTGGAAGCTAACCTGGTTTGGCAACAGCTGACAGTGTTATGGAATATACTTACACATCACTTTGGTGAGTGTAGATGCGGTCAAAAAGAGCTTCAGGAGCCATCCATTTTACTGGCAAGCGGCCCTATTAACAAAATTCAGATGTTAACATTCTGTCACTAAAATATTTTAGTAATACCATGAAATATGCAATCCTAGATGTTTGAATTGATTTATTACATCTTCATTACAAGACAAGATAACCTAAATCCCTTTATTAAAGCAGAACTAAATGATAATAAAGGAAAAAATAAACTGCAAGATGGTAGATTCTTTATTGCAGAAAGGACAAGCAATGCCTCGTCTTCAATAAAACATAACTACCTGCCTGCTTTGTAATAGGCTGTGCTTTCTGCAATAAAGAACCTGCCTGCTCATGGTTTTACCTTTTTACTTTTACCACTTTATCACTGCTGGGAGGCAATACCTAAGATGGTTACCCCAGCTCCCAATAATAAAGGAGTCTCTTGGCTTTGTAGAGCATGCAGAAAATAATCCAGCCAATTTATTGAGCTATTGTGTTCTGCAGCAAGCCTTTTTATATGGTGTAAAATAACATTCAGGATAGCTTGACAAACCCTTACTAGCTAGAAAAAGTATTGTGATGATCATGTTCTATTATCACCACCGTAAAACATGCTTACATTTGTTGTCTTTTTGTAATAGTCAATATGGTGGACATCACGGGCAAGGCCAAAGTCTGCAATTTTCATGATGTTGTTGTCGGTTACAAGAACATTCCGAGCAGCCAGATCTCTGTGAATGCACTGAAAAGAGGGAAAATTCATTATTAATATTGGAAATTTCAAAATGAATAGTCCTTAGTCCCTTGTTGGGATGCCTCATTAAAAGTCATTTGTGCTGTGTAGCTCCACTGTTGTAGAAAAGCACCTTGGAAAACCAACATAAAATTACTAAGAACTAAGTGGTATGCTGCAAAAATGTTATTTACCTTTTTGGAAGCCAGGTATTCCATGCCTCTTGCCACCTGATAGGCACAGGAGACCAGGTCCTTGAAGGTGAGCTGCTCGTCCGTGGTACAACTGGGCTTGTAGCAATATTCCATACAGGCTGGACGCCTTGCCCGAAGGTACTCACGGAGGTTCCCTTTAGCAGCAAATTCCACAATTACATACAAAGGACCTAGAATAATCACATTGGAATTAGCAGGAGAACAAAATGTTTCTCAACATAAGTCTTTACAACTTTAATGCATACTTTTGCATATTTTATTTTTTCCTTGACATGCCATAGTAGTACTAAGCAGTAGGAAAGTTGGCTTGCAAAGTGTCAGAAATCAGCCGGTAATGTGCTGAGGCAAGACCTTTCCCTGCACAGCTCTCATTCATCTCAAATGTAGAGGAACTGTAGAGCTTAACATCTGGCTCTTTGTTAATTAACTTTTCTACTGTTATGACTCTCATGGAACTTACCATCCTGGGTGCAGGTTCCAAGAAGATTGATGATATTTTTGTGCCTTCCAATCATTTTCATCATCTCCATTTCTGAAACGAGGTCAATCAGGTCTTTCTCAGTAGCATCGGCTGCATCAAAGAAACATTTAACACAATATGTTTTATTAATAGGAATTAATATTGGATTAAACTGATTAAACAACAACAATTCACAAGCTAGGCCATGGATGCCAGTGAACAAACATGCATTTTATTAGGGCCCAGCATAGGTGAACCCTTAAAATAATTCAGGTCCTCGGGGAACTCCTGCTTAATTTACCAAATCTGCAGCTCACAGCTCATTAGTGTGGTTGTCGGTGGAATAAACGCCTACTACATTGTTGGCCATTGGGAGGGCTGCTAACTTTATAGACATTTTGGATGACTTGGGAGGCACAAATTGCTTCTTGCCCAAGGATCCCTGGTTAAGAAACTTGACCAACAAACTGAAAAAATAGCTGAAATACTGATGTAGTTCTTAAATGAAAAATCCATATTTCTCCACAAACATAGCTTCATATTAAGCAAAATATGACTCCAGCTCTCCAATAACCTCAAAATTAAAAGATGAATCTTACATTTAAGCATTTTGACAGCAACTTGAGTCACCCTGTTTGGTCTCTCCTTGTCCAGCCCGATGGCCTCCGCCATAACTACTTGACCAAAGCAGCCTTCTCCAAGTGGATTTCCCAAGATCAACCTACATAGAAACATAATGGTGTAGGTAAATCATCTGTTGACAGGAGAATATAGGACAGAACAAATCATAAATATGTATTGCTTACCTGTCTCTTGATAATTCCCATCTAGGGTCTTCAGGAAGCTCATATTTAGGTACACCAGACAGTATTATTGTGGCGTTTGATGACATGCGGGACGGCCTTACCAATACTACACCAGAATTCCAGGATGATCTGGAGTTTACCTATTTTTGAGAGGATTAAGAAGAACAGGTTATCCTATGAACAAAATAAACAAGTGCCAACTTATTTGTAGATGTGTGTGTAACATTGTGGAGGGGGTCTGCTGGAAATACTTGTTTCAGGCTGTACTAAAGGATGTATAGGAACTGCCAAACTGCTATAACATTGCATAGAGGACTGCAGATAAGTGGCACAATGTCCAATCAAAAAATGGTATATTTTGCCTCTTAAACACATTTCCTTTATTGATGTGTAGCTTTAGAAAGTGCACTGCACGAGCCAGTGAGCTATACACACAATTTACAGTATAGCGTGACTTCCATCAGAAAACACACCAACTAATTACCTTCTAAGCTGCAGTTGCCAGATCTTTCTATGTGGACATTCTTGGTAGGGGAGCCAATTTAGACGTTCGATACAATTTGTGGAAATTGCTACATAAATATATAAATACATAAATAATAAGTACTTCTATTCTTTAAAGCTTTTTACTAAAAGCCCACAAATATTTATCCTTTTCCCACCTTTGAGTTCTCCACTTGACCTTGAGTGGAGACAAGCTTGGAACCTGTGCTTGTAATATAGAGTAATATAGAGTAATATAGAGTGTAAATACTATAATGTTGCCCACATGAGATCTTCAGTCATCAATGCATTTCACCAAACAAGGGTGTTAGTGAGGATCCCTGGTCGGGTGTGTTCATGGAACCACAAAATGTAAAACTGTATCTGGTTTGCCATGTTTTATATTCTATGGCAGTTTGTGTTGGAGGAAAGTGGTATTCCATGCAAAGTTATGCAGGTAAGCATTATACCAAACTAGACCTAGTCTGCTATGTGTGTATCAGTATTACTTCAGGCTCCTCTGAACAGCAGCACAAAGTGATTATAATTGGTCTATGTCAGCATTTGGGATCTGTCCTAATATAAAAACACTTAAGGGTAATAGATTCCAAATACTACCATCTTTGTTGTGTGTTCTTCAAAAATAGTGACACACCAATGTACTTACTGTAACCTGTCGTCGCAGTGGAATGCTCCTGGTCAGTTTCTGGACAACCATCTGGCCTTGGAGATCTGATTTCTTGGATGGATACTTCTTCTTAAAGATAATGACTGTCACAAACATGGCCAACACGATGGTACCCCCCGTGCAGTAAATAATGATTTCAAGTTGTAGTGAGGATGGTGCATAGGTAGGTATTTCATCCTCAGCTGTGTCCATGAACATAAAAAGATGTTAGGATATAACAATTACATTTGTAAATGTATTTATGTACTTTGTGTAAGAAGTTAAAGGAGCAAAGGAGAGGACAAAATGTAAATACCTTCAAGAACAGTCAGCCATGCAGAATGGTGGGAGAGCCCAATGGAGTTGGCAGCCAGACACGTATACTGTCCAGCATCCTTTAAGGTGACGTTATTCAGGTGGAGAACCTCAATCTCCTTGTCGGTGGTATTGACTCCTGCAGTCTACAAGGGAAGAAGATGCCATGAAAACCAGAAGACAAGTTTTGTTTTGTTTTTTTTAGTCCTGGCAATATACTGGAATTTAGAGGATTAACGTTTTCTCAAGCTTTGCTTAAGAATCCTAGATAGGTTAGTACACTTTAGTTTTTTCAGGCACTTTGTGGGGGCAAACAGATAACTAGTGTTGTGTTTGAGGTATATTTACCCTTTTATTCAGACCACAGAAGCCATAACTAATACTTCAACCCCCCACCCCAACTAAACAGACATAACTTAATGTATTCTGCTGCATCTGGTTGGCTATTTTTTCCATTGGGCTAAATAAGACAAACAACTACCTATAATTTTATTATTATTAATAATATTAAACAGGATTTATATAGCGCCAACATATTACGCAGCGCTGTACATTAAATAGGGATTGCAAATGACAGACAGATACAGACGGTGATACAGGAGGAGGAGAGGACCCTGCCCCGAAGAGCTTCCTGTTCCTTCCAGATGTTGTACACAGACACTTCTTCAGTTTGCCTACCTTAAGAATCTCCACATATGGGTGACCATCAGGAGCTGTTTTGCTTCCGTTGACCTCAATGTGCCGGAGCCATTGTATGTGAGGCTGGGGATCGCTGTACACCTTGCAGTAGAGCTTTGCACTACCTCCAACAGTTACTGTCATATTTGCTGGCAGTCCGGCTTGAAGGATTGGCCGATGAGGAGAGCGCTCTGCAGAGAAAAAAGTTGTTGCTTTCAGTCATATGCAATATACAGATATACAGTGTTTTCTTTAAAAAGCTATTTTTTTTCATTAATTGCTTCCTCTGGGTAACACCCACAATAAAGCAGAGGTTGCCAACTGAGGAAGTGGTCTCCAAGGGTGTGTAGATTATAATGACAAGATTTATCCAATTGACTTGAATTTATGAAGCCCCCAATGATAATCCTTGAGTTCTTACCGACTACATCCAGCAGGTATGTGTGGCTAATGCTGCCATACTTGTTCTCCACAATACAGGTATAATTCCCCCTGTCGGATGGGACAACTGAGTCCATTATAAGACTCCACGCCTGAGAACGGACCTACCAATGAAAAGAGAAAAATACACAATTCTTATGATCCTAAAGTGGCATGAAGTTTCATTCAATATTTAAGGATTGCTATAAATTCTGTAACCCATAATATATCGGGTCATGAGTTTCCAGGACAATCTTTACCTTATACCCGCCGATACGATGATCTGATTTGAACTCTTTGCCATTCTTCAGCCAGCGTAGTTTCGGTTTTGGTGTCCCACCTGCTGGACACCTAAACTTCACCGTTTTGGCTGCCGGTACGGCGTGCAGTCTCTTCATCATCTTTTCAGGGTTTATCCAGTATGGTACTATTAGAAAAATGGAGGCAAAGATTAACATTTTGTATTTCCCATAAACTCTTGAACATCACAATAAAGATATCCTTTTATGTATTGTATTGGGGGATTTCTGATCATTGATCAAGACCACCAATATCCACAAAACTTAAGAACTACCTATTGACACATACCCAAAAGGATGTTTTTGTACCCTATATTTAATGTAATCCAAAACTTGTTGGTTTTCAGCTGACTGCATTAGAAGTAGGTAATCACGGTTTTTGGTGCTTGGCAAACAAATTTTCTAGCTTTTATCTGCAAATGTGATCAGTGCAAGCCAAACCCATAACGATGACCCTCTGATAATGCTGCCATGACACTGTTAGTGTCAATGGTTCAGACTAAAAATAGGTAAACTTTTAACAAATTGGGTTACTTTGTCAGGTTTCAAGCAGTTAACCCATGCAACATCTATGGACATTGATGTAAATGTATGAAGCTACAAAATAATAGGTGCGTAGTGTATATTCAGCAGGTCCATGATATAGGAAAAAAGAATGGAAAATAATTTGACCGTAGATTCAAGCAAAAAATAAATCTGCACCAAGCTTTAAAACATTGACTCTTGTGGCCAAAATAGAAGTAAAGGGAAAGCCATGTATTTAGAAATGAGATGAAACGCATAGTATAGGGATGATTATGGATTAAATATTAGATAACGGGTCCTCAAATAATGTGATCACACAATCCAACCCACATAAATGAAGTAACTTTTTACTTACTTTTGGATTTTGGAATTTCTGGCCCCGCCATTTCTAAAGAATTATCTAGATCATACTCTTCATCTTTGGCAAAAAGTAAAGCATCTATGGTACGGGAAAGAAAAATATCCATTAAAATTCATTACTATTAGTGAGTGTTGTCACCGTAAGAGATGAAATGTTACATCACTAGGTGAAATACATAGAAAAAGCCTGAAAAGGAAAACTAATGCCATCACCTCCATTTGACCATCATCATATTATTATTATTGATTTTATCTTTTATAATCATGTGGGAAGCATCTGCACATAAATTGGTATTCAAAGTAATAAGGAATTTGCTTTAATATGGTTGATTCACAATTTGTAACAGGTTGTAATGAGAATGGGATGAAAAAATGCCCAAGCAGAAGTTACCTGGATTTAAATTTGAATGGCAGAACTATCCCTAGAATCCGAGAGACAATTAGGATTACAAAATGTCAAGCCTGGCACCGCCCTTTCATGAAATATCGCTATAAAAACTTTGGATCAGGGACTGTGAGCACAGTGGATCCATGGATATGTTAACCTTAAAAACGTTGAATTGGGTCTTGTAATGATGGTACCTACCTTGATTCGACATTGTAGAAAGGGGAAAGGGAGCTGAGAGAGCGGCGCCAAGCACCACTACCCAGAGGTACAAGCACCTTTCGGAAAACATGGCTTCCAGTGTGAAGAGTGGATGAATCTCTCTATACCTGTATAAACATAAAGATAAAAAAACAATCCATTAGCAATGCAGTGTAAATGAGAAATGGAAAGTTGGTCATGGCTGTAAAGCACAAAAAAATGAATGATAAAAATATAACTACCAAGAAACATTGAGGACATGAAAGAGATTCCCAGGACAAATGTCTGATTACCGGTTTTATAAATGTCCTATGTGTAAAAAAAACTTTTGGGTAAAATTTGGTTTCCAGCAAGCTCCTAGTTTTGTGCGGGGGTTTCATGATTTTACTGTAAGATAACATTGTATTTTCAGTCAACAATAAGAGGAATGCAAATTGGTCAAAACAGATGGTAACACGTCTTTGGGGCAAATCTATTTTTGACCCAAAGAAAATGGACTTCCATTTTGCACATTGCATTGTACCTTAATGTTTTTCCAATTGGTTTAAATTCACCAAAAAGAGTAAAAATGGGAAGTATGAGCCAAAAAGAACCTTGAAGTACTTGAAAAATAACATAGGATTCGTCATGGCTTTGTTTCCTGTTCCTACACATCCAGCGTTTACAAGTTCCACATGTGGGATTCATGCAGGAATGCTGGAAATGTATCATGACCTACTGAACGTCTAACTTTCGGTGTTACATGGTCATATCTTATTTATCTTCCACCAACAGAAAAGGGGACATGGCTATACTGCAAAACATAAACTTATTAGGTCCATGAAACATTAAATTTTCAGCTTAATTTCTAGTAATATTCAGCCTTATTGCTATTAGAATTTGCATTGCTTCAGTCTGGGGGTTTAGATCGACTTTACAAGAAACTCAATGATTAAAGCTGTTGATTTGAACTAGATCTCAAAAATTGGCAAATAACCAGAAATTGACCAGAAATTATAGCATAAACAAGTGGCGGACCAAATACCATGGCAGATCAAATATTTACACATAAAAGGGCCACTCTAGCTCTCGCATAGCCAGCAACATAACAAAGGCCTGTATAACAATACAAGCTACACAATGGTCACACATGACAATGATATGGCCAGGTTACAAAGTCACATCTTCCTGGTGTACAGAAGTTAACTTTTCCTCCTTCCTTTGTGTAAATAGGAAAATCTTTTCTGTTGGATCTTCTTGTCTGGTTTATTGTATTTTTAAAAAGGATAATTTGCCTTGCTGTGTTAAAAAAAACCCCATAAGGCATTTTTAATTGCAACACTATGCATTGCATGCTTTATGAGTTGGTGATGTGCCATTGCTTATTTTTAAAGAAATTACTTACCCAAATTAAATCACTGATCAGATCCTTTTTGTTGTTTAAATTGCTTCTCACTTTAATCCTTGGAATTCCAAAAATTCAAGAAGTAAAAAAAATCCAAAAAAGTCAAACAGAAGGTCCTTAAGTCTTTCCCAAAAAAGATGTATAAAACAGATCAAGGTAGAAAGTCCGAAACCATAAACTGATAGAGATCCTTTGGTGGATTAAATCAAATGGGGATTTTTACAAATGTCCTTAATAAATCCAGGTAGAGATAAAAACAGAAAATCTGAGAATCAAAGCCGCTTCTTGATGCCCTCCAAGATGGTGAGATAGATGCCTCCGAAGGCTTCTAATACTGCTGATCCAGGACTCCCATGAGTGTGTGCACACCAGACCTGCGTCTATCTAAATGTACAGGATTCCTCAGGCATGTGGAACTGATGAGTTTTCATTAAGGCTGAACAATTCAGAGTAGTCCTTCCTTCCCTATTGTCCCTTGCAAGAATTTGCAACTCTTCCCAGGCAGAGTTCATTAGCAAAAACTCCTCCCCCCTTGGGCCAGGGACAGAAGTGCAGCTGGACAAATATGCATACAGAATACAACAGCTGTGGGGGAGGGAGGTGGGGGTGTCAGAATTGCAAATTACAGTTTGGTGCACCCAAATGTGCTAGTGTTTGATAATTAAATGATTTTGTTTTCTTGGCGTTGATCTGAAAAGTCAACAAGGCCATAACATAGTCACAGTATAAATGAGGTTCACATGTGGGTGGCCATTACCAGACTGATTTTTGCAAGAAATGACACCAATCTGGCAACCTCCTCCTTTGTAGACATACATGGGGATGAGTGGAAGGACCTCATGGGCCATTGGGGTTTTTTATTTTTATTTGGAAAGATGAAGGCAATTTGAGCAAAACATTTTTGTAAAATTGTACTACAAACGGTTTTGGTATTGAGGTGTTTCTACAAAATATGCTTGAAATTTACTAAAAGGTTTTACTTTAGATTCAATTCTTTAATCAGAAATTGGATCATAAGTAAAGTCTTGCCGCATTATGAGCCTTGGACCTGGAGTGACCAATGCACGTCATGAATTGACACTTCCATGAAATAATGGCCTTGTGTAAAGCTAACAAAACATTACTCCATCACCCTGGCTTGACCCTGATCCCTACTTTTGTCCACATCGGCCAGGATTTAGGTTTGTGTGTACTTCCTCCTCATAGTTAGAAGTTCGAACACAATGGTCCCCATGATGGAATCAAGGCTTTCTGTATGAAATTTATTTTAGCAGACATTGTAGTAAAAGCCCTGCACACATGGCCTCCATTTACATCTGTGATTTGGTATGTTATGAATGTATGTTATGTGTTAGCATGGTCAGGAAATGGGAATCTCATTCTATCAACTGGCTACCAATGGCCCGATGGACCAGAACATGCATCTTCAATTTGTATTCTTGACACAGCACCGTACACAGCTCAGTACATTGTTAGTGTTACAGTGCAGCAGAAGCAATGCAGGTGCAGAGGAGTTGCATTTAGTTAGTGCGTTACTGTAATGTACGTCAATGCAATGCATAAAGGCCGAAAGGTGCCGGTACCGTACTCTGGCTGACACTTCTGTAAATAGTAAATAGAGTAATTCTTGCAGATTTCATTGTAAAACACATTATGCTTTAGATTTTGGTTTGCCATTTGAGTGAATTATTCCTTCCAAATGAACATTACCCTTGAAATATTTTTTTTTCTTAAATTGCTAATCAGAACACTCAGGATTTGTTGGGACATGTACAGTTCATCTAAAAGATACCTGGTGTGCAGAAAAAAATGCTCACACATTCACAAATGTGCTGTGATCTTCCCCCTAAAGAGAAAAGGTCTTACCCCCCACCAGGACATAAGGCTCCCAACCGAGGAGCAGACCTCCTGCCAACCTCAAAGCCAGGTCAACTCTGATTCTTGGGGACCAGCTGACACCAGTCATTCTAAAATAAGGTGGCCTTCTCTAAAAGACCCCAATGGAGAAAGGAAGAGAAAAACATGCAGTTAGGTTAATTGGCTTTCCCACAACACTGGCCTTAGACTGTGAATACATATGACTATTGTAGGGACATTAGTTAATGACATGACTATGGGCTTCTTACAGCGCTCTGTATTATGTCAGCGCTATATAAATACTGTGTAATAATAATCATCATAGTTTCTCCTGATTTAAGGCCCCAAAGAGCTTGGAAAATCCATCAACTATGTCAAAAGTGTGTTTGTGAATAAATAAATGTATGGCTTAGGGACTGGTCTGTATGAATATAATATAGACCATTCATTTCCATGATAAAATGGGTGTTTGCTCTAAATTGTAAGTCTCCATATTGACAATGTTCATTCCAGTTCTCCATATTAACTGCTGTGAATATCTTATAACTTATTAGATGGTGGACCATAGCTGACTGACCAGATATATTTTACCTCTGAATCTTCTATATGTACCTAGTGAGAGCTATAGGAAATATTGGGAGGATTTTCATTTTTCTGTGGTAATCCATGAAACTTCAATTCCACAAGAGCAAAGAAAATGTTCTATTGTGATATATCCAGATCACAGGGACCAAGCTGGTTTAATGTGAAAAGGTTTTTTAAACTCCTGAAATAATAAAACCCAGACTTTATAGTAAAATGGAGGAAGCCTCACAAGTGTATCGCATGGCACCAGGTCTAATTAATGAAGGAACGTAGATAATAAACCGAAATGTAGATGAGTTGTGGATAACAAGTCCTTATAAAACAAAGCTCATGGTGAAATTCCAAATTAAATAAAAAAAAAAAACCCTTACTAGAGGATAAGAGATTGTGGATTGGGAAAGCCAACATGGCTGAGCTAAAACCCAAAAACCTGTTCATCCAGAATGTCCTCCAGCCATGTAAGACCAATGGAAGCGATGTGAATAGATTTCAGTAAATGGGTTTCATTTACATATATTCCAGGCCTGAATACTAACCAGCTAAACTTTGAGATACAGATCAACAAACAAAGAGCCTGTGACAGAATTACCCCAATAATTCACTTTTTACACATTCTGGGCTGGCTTACCAGAATATTTCCCTACCGGGGGTGTTTCATTTTTATCTGGATTTATATGTCTAAAAGCCGTACATTGTCTTTTCTAACTCACCAAAATATGTCCAATATTTAATAAATTTATTATTAATCTTTAAATAAAAAAACACAAAAACCTGGTAAAACAAAAGTGCATAAATACATAAAAATACTGAAACCTGTAATATAACTGTACAGTAGCATATAATTAATACAAAATAATTTTAAATTCCCATCATGCACCAACGTCAACCAACCTGACCAACATCACTGGGAACTACCGGGGAATGTCAGCGCAATCGCCGGGGAAGCGATCGGAGGAAAAGTACATTGGAAATTTAACACAAGAAGAAAAAAATCAAAAGTTGGATCACTCAATCCAACTTTGGCAAATGAATTTCCAACATTATGGCATAACGGTTGCCATATGCATGGCCCATGAAAGCCCAATTCATTGATGAAAGTCCAGTATGAATTCAATTTGAAGGTTGCCAACCCAGACCCCATTCTGAAAATGCTGTTTGCTTGGCTGTAATGCCAACCTACTGGCCTCATTCAGTTTGAGATGAAACAGATGAAGTCCATTGCTTTGGAAAGTGAAAGTCTCAACAAAACTTTCACAAGTTTTCTATAGGAGGAAGTGATTAGTGCTGGGATTTCCTTTCATCTCTATGGATTGTATGATAAGCATCAAACCTGCCCTGTGTCTGCCATTCTTCTGATGCATGTAGGGCCGTGTTTGTCCTCCATACATGGGCAGATTGTTGGATTGTGCCATAGGCTCTGGTTTAGGGTGTTCATCTATGTACATTGTGCATTGCAGGTGCAACTTATCCAAAGCAAAAGAGGGGACAAACATGACAAGAGTTCCTCTGTATTTGCTTGCTGGGTGGATCTTGCACTGCATGCTGGACAATTCTCTGTTTTAGCTGCACTTTAGGGGTATTATTGTGTTAACATGGTCATAATTTAGGATTAAAAAATGAAAAGCAATAGATTATTGAATAGAGTGTGTTTATAGCTCAGACACCAAACACAAACTAGTTAGAGTTCTCTTGGCTCTGGTGCCGGATTTTTGTTACCCGATATCATCTCAGGCAGGAATTTCTGAAAGCTCAACCATTCATGACAGCTGTTGTCCTCACCTCTCCAGAATGGCCATTTATAAAACTGTCACTCAAAGCAATCACTAATGATCATTGCCAGCAATTATACGGAAGGGTCTCTGCAAGGCTGAAGCCAAACCTTTCTTTGGGATTTGGATTGAATGGGAGCAGGACAAGGGGTCACAGCAACAGGAAGTAATAGGAAATCTCACTGTAGACAACAAATTGCTTTCCTTGTCTCTGCAAGTTTAGGGAAATAGTATGTTGTGGACACAGGTAATTAAAAAACAAAAACATTATATAGAAAAACTAGTATGGTCATGGGACTTTTAAGGCATAATTCATCCAACAAAAATTACAACTGTAATTTATATAATAAAAATCCATATGTTTTATTAACACAAGTCTATATATAAAGAGTTTAAGTGCTATAGAAAGACTTTTTAACTTTATGATTTAATATTTCTGTACAGTTTCACCTTTTATGCATATAAAGCAAAGCATACATGATCCATACTTTTTTTAAAGCATATTTGTAGGCATGTTGCTGTTTTAATATTCATTGCAATGAAAATACAATATCAATGTATTGTTGACATAAAAACAAAACCCTTGGTCCCATAGGAGTAGGATAGGAAGTGCTGGAAACAAAGATACCCACTATGAGGTGGGGTAACAAAGTTCAGCATGTCAATGGGTCCACTTTCCAAAGAAAATTTGCAAGTCAGGTAAAGTGCTTCTTATAGTTCAACCCGAGTACAATAAATGAACCTAATTCAAAGGTTCCCCTTATACATCAATGGAAAACATTAAAGCCCATTGAATTTTTGGGTTTGAGTTCTATGGTCATGTCTTGGTCTGTATCTGGATCATCCATGGATTTTCTTTTCCTAACTCCAGCACCATTATTACCACCTCAATGTCCCTTCCTTGGATACTCTGGCCAAGGCCCGTGGGCTGGCACCTATTCTTTTCAACTTCATGAATGAACTGTGATCTTCATTAGAAAGCCTTTTGTTTTAGCTGATTTGTGTCTCAAAGTTTAGTTGGTTAGTATTCAGGCCTGGAACATATGTAAATTAAACCCATTTCCTGAAATCTATTCACATCGCTTCCATTAGTCTTACATAGCTGGAGGACATTCTGGATGAACAGGTTTTTGGGTTTTAGCCCAGCCATGTTGGCTTTCCCAATCCACAATCTCTTATCCTCTAGTAAAGAGGTTTTATTTTATTTACTTTGGAAGGTTACCATCAGTTCTGTTTTATAAGGACTGCTTTTCCACAACTCATCTACATTTTCCTTTAATAATCCTTGTTCCTTGATTATTTAAGCTTCCTCTGAAGTCCCCAAAATCTGGGTTTTATTATTGCAGGGGATTAAAAAACCTTTTCACATTAAAAAGTTATCACAATAGAACATTTTCTTTTTTTCAGAGAAACAAATATCATCTCCCCAATATTCCCCACATAGCCCCGACTTCTTATCTCTGTACTAGTACATAATATTGGCCGCCTGTCCTTTAAAAAGACAGCAATGGTTTGCAGAAGCTTACACTCTCTGCAATGATCTCTATATCCCCCCCAAGCGTTTTTGTTCTTTGAAACTGATATTGTTTGCCTTCATAAATTCATAAACATAATCTCTTTACAAATATCACTTTTTTGCCAAACGAGCCCTGACTTTTACCAATCATAAGATTGGCAATTACTAACACTCACCTTTTGGGAATTAAATCCGTTAAAAGTCCCCAAGGTTTCATCTGACTTTATAAAATATTATTATTTCCCTATTTTATTCCATGATGCTTGGATTTTAGGCTTCATTCATTCTACAGTTCTGTCCTGAATGCTGAAAAACACAACATGTGGCCTTCTGCAGTTTACTTTATTAGGGCAGCAATGAACTGATCAATGCAAACACATTGCACACAAATGAAGTGCATGCTGAATATTTTTTTCAGAGCACAATGTGTTTCAGTTTATTTATTGCCCTGGTAGTGAAATAATGAATGGCAAACCAAAGCACCCACTCATGTCAGCATCAATTCCTAACACATGTTGAAAATGTCATACATTGACCATCATATGCACCATTGCTTAGGACTGGAAGAGTCCACATAGATTTCTAGATTGAACATGACAGCCATTGCCAAACAATTATTTTTGAAACTTTTAAGTTTAATCAAAGTTGTAACTAAAATTCATTAAAGATTTGGATACTGCAAGGGAATAGAATAATGCAAAAATGACAAATACTAAAATATACAACAGGCAAACGTGTGCCACAATAATCTGAAACCACTTAATTAGTCCAACATATTTCATATGACAGCACCTAAAGCTCCAGGCGGAGTTTGTCCACAAAGCATTGTGTGTGTTTCTGAGTCTGACATTGTCATGTAAAATCTCTTACCAAGCAAGCTGTCCTTTCATCTCTAGAAACCAACTGAAAACTTCATTTATACACAGTGGAAATGGATTGTTTTTACCTATTCACCTGAGGAGCCTTGAAACACATGTGTATTGCAAATGTATCCTACACCAATTCAGAGAAAATGTCCATCAATGTCCCAGTAATCCTTGCATTGTGATTAGAGGAAATGGATAACTGCTCAACCATTAATGCCACTCAATGGCAGCTTATAGGAACAGAGACTTTATGTGGATGGAAAAAACAAATTACAGGGGCCCAATTTATGTGATATCATTGAATCCACCCTGGCACGTATCTCGTATCTGTGTTTAGTGTATGTTGGGTTCTGGGTTGGGTTTTTGTCTTTAATGTTCTTTCATATACACGGCTAATCATTTTTTTCTGCTTTGCTGTATTTTTACATTCACCATACTCAATACTTTCCTTTTGCTCTCACATAAAATTACAATGACGAGTTACAAAATTGAACATATTGAAACTTCCTTTAATGACATTTCCATTTCTTTCTATACACCCTGCTGGGAATGGATACCATGGCTGCTCTGCAAAAAAAATCGGAATATGAGGAAAAAACTTTTATGGCATCATAAAGAGCCGGTCAATTTCAAGGTATATAGTTAGATTTATTGGTTTTATAAGTTGACTCAGTATGGCACCCCGGTTTTTTTTTAAATACATAAGACCCTTGATAAACATTATGTCTTTATTGGAAGGGATTTCATACATACAGTACAGGTATATGAACAGTAAGATCTATTGATAAAGCATTTAATCTGATAATGGAGCATATTCATAAAAATCCGATGGTGGAATATATTCCTGAATAAACTTGCAGGATTCTTTTATTGGACAGATTCATTAGTAAATGGTAATGTGCAGTAACAGTTACCCCATGGAAGGGGGATACATCCCCGTAATTGGTACCCCAGGGAAGGGCATGTATCCTAATGACAGCTTGGTCTGTTGCAGTTGTAAAATACCAGATATACCAACAAGATTTATACATACATCATGTATCAATATTACAGAGGGCACCTAGAAAAATTACTATTGGGTTAATGCTACCAACAAACTACCTCATATATGGTATTGTTGATTATAGGGTGCTAAACCTATAGTTCTGTGATTTTTGTCCCAATGGGTCTCAGATCTGAATATATAATATTCCCATATCAGCTGAGGTTGTCTGTCTTCCCTCTTATGTATTTAGGTCCCCTAGATTACTGCACCGTCCAGGGTTTGGAAGTGGGCAGCCATATTTTGTAGTACTACACAGCTTTCAAGATAAAAGTATAGGGGACTCACTTTCTATAAAATGGGACATAAAGGTCATAAGAGAAGAGGATGAATCTGTAACTTAATCCAGATTTTTTCCCTCTTTGATTGAAGGAGGAGATGCATTAGATCAATTAAAACAGCAATGACCCTGCTTGGTGTTCTTCTGGGATGTGGCATAGAATTCCCTGTAACTGGTGAGAATTGGTGAGTCGGGGATCTGTATGTCTACCTCACTCATTGAAGTGGTTTTAAAGACTTTGAGAATACAGTTAGAGATCTTTTTGGATGGAATTGTAGGGCATCTCCAATGGAGATTGAGATGAATAATGGTGCTGAAGTTTTATATTAGGAAATATCCATGGATGATCCAGATACAGACCAAGAACTCAAAATAAACCCGAAAACTCTGTTGATGTATAAGGAGAATCTTTGAATTGTATTCATTTATTGTACTCAGGTTGAACTATAAGGTGCACTTTTTGTACCTGAAATGTATCCATTCACATGCTGAACTGTTGTGGAAATGAGTTGCTACTACTAACCACTGATAGCAGAGATCCAGTAATGTAATAACATGAGATACGCTGTCAGAGGGTTTGCTGACTTGATGGAGCAATCAACTGGGGATTGTCCGTCAATTTTTTGAACCTAACCCGCCTTTGTGATCTGCCTAGTGGCAATTTTGCTCATGGAGGAGTGATAGCCTGGTGGTGGGATGGCCCACTGGTATAAATCACTCTAAGGCCATCTCTCCTCCATAAGCAAAGTGTAGGGACTCACTTTAAAACCAGAAGGAAAGGCGATGTATTTGTAACCTAATCCAGATGTTGCTGTTACCCCTTTAAATGAAGAAAGAGATGCATTAGATCAATTTAAACAGCAGTGACGCTGCTTGGTGTTTGCTTTTTTGGGATGTGGTATAGAATTCCCTGGAACTGGTGGGAATTTGTAAGTTGAAGATCTGTATGTCCACCCAATTATTTTTTCTTTTGAAGTCTTTGGTTTCAAAGAATGAAGCATTCAAGTCCTGAATATTGTACCTACTAATTATGAAGGATGTTATTATGTTCCTCTGCCTTGTAATAAGCGGACTTTTATAGGTGAGTCTGTTTATGCAACAAGCTAATGAGAATGAGCATGGAAAGTAATAAGCAGTTCCTTAATTTGTCATGACACTCCTGGGGTTCTGCTTGTCTTACCAGCAGGTGGTTCCTTCGTTTGCTATCTTCATGGGCTAACATTTTGGTTACAGATTTAATGACTTTTTTATTGTGGTTTCCTGACTTGTGTTGGCTGGTATGTGAGCTGAAATTTGGTCCCCTGAGGGCTTTTGGGAACCAGAAATGTAACTCTTGCCAAAAGCTCAATCCTTGGTTGGTGAATATCTTGTGGACATTCATATGCTGATATACAACTGGCAAGGCATGTCTCCATACTATATATTCTGACTGGCAGATCCTTATTGATATGGAAGGAAATGTCTTTCCTTGGTTGGGGCAAGAAAGAATATTGGAGCCAGAATTGATGCCCTGAAGCCTTTACTAATAAGAAGAGATTGTCCCGGTTTGTTGATGATTGGGGACAATGAATTGGAGTCACCTGAACATCCCTATTCCCTTATACTTAAGTCCCAGGTGTTGATGGTACTAATAAAATGTCAGGTTTTGACATAATTTAATCAAAACAAAATACCTTAGAGGTATTTGATGTTTCTCCTTAGGCTAGGTACACACGTGCAATAATTGTTGTTAGAAAACGAACGACTAACGACCGGTTGTGCACAAATATTTTGAATGACCGTTAACGATACGGCTGTAACGATACGATTCGTTCAAATATAATCCAACAATAGCATACACACGCTAGATACGATCGTTTGAACAATGCGGGGAGTGACATGTAAACGAGAAAGAACAATCCACGATCACTACACGACCGTACACACCATAGATAGTGAACGATCGTTGCTCAATCAGATCCGCCGGGATGGTAGTTCGTTTCCAGCAACATTCCTCATTCATCTGCGTCATTGGCCAGTTGTTTTTTTTGTTAACAGTTATCAAAATGGAACGGTTGTTAGTCGTTCGTTTACAACGATAATTATTGCACGTGTGTACGTAGCCATAGTCCGTGGGATGTTTTTGTGCAGTTATAATCAGTTTCTTGATTTGTTGTTTTTCTGGTG
>NC_092863.1:106703361-106706763 GCF_032062135.1 Pyxicephalus adspersus | reverse complement strand
GTACACACGGCAGATTTTCGCCCGATAATTGGCCGATGCCGATTATCGGGCGATAAAAATCTGACGTGTGTACGTAGCTTTAGGATTTTGATGTGTTACTTATTTCATTGCATTCTTGGCTTTTAGGCTTATTGTGGCATCAAGCAAAATATCTCCAAGATATTCTTAGTAATGTAAACTCCTTGTGGCTTTTATTGCTCTAGGGACAGTGTTTCTTGACTAGTAAAACCCCATGAAATAACTTTCGGGTCTTCAGTGACCCCCTCCCGACTATAAATACTATATCCACAGCTCACAGTCCATTAGTGTGGTGGTCACTTGGAGTGTTACATCTTACGTGAGAAGAATGTCACCTCTACAGATGGCCAACATGTCCATTGGTGTCAGTTAAACTGCTCATTGCTCAAAGAACCCCCAGCAACCTCTGGAGGAACCCTGATTGAACACTGGGCTAGGGTGTAGCTTTCTATTCTATTTATATACTTTATTCTATATGGCTATAATTTATTTATTGTACAGTACAGTATAAGCTAGTGTTTCCCAAATAGGTATGTTAGGGTTTCCCTAAGCAGTTTGTGCTTCTCATATCAGTTTACCTGACACCAATGATTGTACATCACTGTGTAATATGTTGGCACTATATAAATACTGGAAGATGATGAAAAAGTCCATAGTCCTGCCACTAACTGTGCCTCAAAGGGGGTCACAATCTAATGTTCCTGCTATAGACCCTATACCATTATTACAGTCTAAGGGCAATTTGGGGGAAGCCAATTACCCCATCTGCATGTTTTTGGAATATTGGAGGAAACCTTCGTAGGCACGGGGAGAACCTGCAACTCCATGCAAATAGTATCCTAGCCGAGATCAAACATCCAGCGCTGCGAAGGCCAGAGTACTAACCTCTGAGCCACCTTGCTGATCTCTCTGGCTACCTGTAGGGCTGACATTCTTCCCAATGGCCAGCAATTTTAGAGACATTCTTCCCACTGACCACCACGTGTATGGTGTATGGAGAGCTGTGAATTTGATAACTTTAGAAGGGGTTCCCTGAAGACCTGAAGTTATTTCAAGGATTCCCTCATGTTAAAAAGGTTGTACTGTACTGTCTGTGTATTTGTCCCTCCGAAAGTAGATATTTATGGTTTGCAATACTAATGATGAATAAATACAAAACTGGCCTATATTATCAACCAATGACTTGATGAACTCCATCACAATGAAGCTTAAGGCATGGTCCCCTTAGCCCCGTGGCCCATGTTGCCCAGGGCAGGAGAAGGGTATGTAGATAGTCTGCAGTCTTACTCCCAAATTTGCCCTAGTGGCCCATTTTTGCCTGTGTGAGTAGATTTAGGTTTGAAGAACTGAGCACTAGCACTTTTTGAACTAGCAAGTTAGTGAACAAGTCATCTCAGATGTCACTGTTGTTCCTTGTCAGTTCAAAAAGTCATCTCCGAATGTGAAATATCTGACAGCTATGTTTTACATTCTAGGAATAAGATTTAGAAAGTATTTGCTGTTTATCTATGATTAATAAAAGACAGATTGAGGCCAACAAATACCAATAACCATTGCACACATCAGATCCTACTACATAGTGAAATGCAAATCCGTCCCCGGGGGGTTATGTATCCGGTAAATACAGATCTTACATTTTGCTCAGGAAATGGTGCCCTAGTAATCCCCTTTTAAAGCTTTTTTTTACTTTTTTACACTTTATTTGTGGTGATCCTTTAGGCATTTCAGGACCAGGCTGGACAAGGCAATTTAATCAAAGCTAATCCAATCCTTAATGGTTATTCTATTCTTTAATGGCATTAGAAATGACCACCACTTCTGCTTATCAGGCCATATGTCCCCAGACTTAACCTTAGATAATGGCCAATGCAAGGTGACAAGCTCTGCCCACCCACTGGGATAAAGAATCTCTGGGAAAAGTCATGTAGTCAAGTAACAGCATGGCTTATGTCTGCTCCTTCTCATTCTTTATTTTATCAGGTTTAGTTCCTGTTCATTAGTTTACAGTTTAGAGCCAATTATAGACTTCACCCCACCCAATAAATATTGTTTATTAACAAGAAGGTTTTTGGTACTTGTTTCTTGTAATATTCAATAGAAAGAGCTGATCAGTCTTCTGTTTGGTGCTATCATGATAATTTTATGTCTAGAATGCGATGAGAAATATTAACGGCTCAGGGAACCTAAGAAAAGGAGACTTTACACCTCATACAATGGTATGACACAGCAGCAAGAAGACATCAACCATAAGAAAAACCACAAACATAACTTTAATAGAATTTTAAAATCAAGAGACAGCTTGCATGTAAGCACAAATAAATATACCAGACATAACGAGCCAAATAAACCCGGCTGTGCTGGCATTTTATATAGGACGAGGTTACAGAAGTGTTTAGGAGGGCATCTTATGGCCAAACTCCATGCATTTTTGCAGTTTGCTTCATCAGGGGGGGTGGAGGGTTACATTTTCTGATGACATGGTATACATGTCTAAAATTATCCACACAGATATGAAAATAAAGTTTGTAATATTTTACAGTTATCTCAAGATTTAATTTTAGGCCCACTTTTTTAATGTTCTAGTATCCCCTGACGCAAATACAGGCCTACAGAACGTCTTCATAGGCCGGGAGGCACAATGTCAAAAGAGACCTGTAGGGCTTTCTTCCTGGATTGGATAAGGTCCTACAAGGCTTTAATGGCCCAGTGCACCCTGAACCGGGCCTACAAACTTTTGTTCTAGTGCCCTCATGCTTTTCTGTTTCGGTCTACAGCCCCCTGCATAGGTACACATCTAAGAGCTATGCTATTTGCCTGTTGTTGTGTTATTATTAACTAGTGTTTATATAGCGCTGACCTAATATTTACAGCGTCCATAGTCATGTCACTAGCTGTCCCTCAGAGGAGCTCATAGTCATGTCATTACCATGTCTAAAGTCAGTTTGGGGGGAAGCCAATTACCATACTTTTGGAATGTGGGAAAGAAGCCCAGTACCCGGAGGAAACCCACGCAAACATGGGGAGACCATGCAAACTCCATGCAGATAGTGCCCTGGCCGAGATTTAACCTGGGACCCAGCACTGTAAAGCCCGGAGTGCTAACCACTGAGCCACTGCTGCACTTTCTGGCCGGGTTATGGACCTAACAATGTTTCTATCTGCCCTGGTGTTCCCAGGCTTGGATTGATGCCAATAAACCAACATCATTACATTAGTTTTCACTGATCTATTTCTCAATTTATAAACCCATACCAAAACATTTATAACAATAATATAAATAAAAGTTACAGTAGCACTAACAAAACAGTCTCTTATAATGTATGTTTAAACTATTGATCAGTTGGTATTAATATTATTATTATTATTTTTTAGTATGACTGTTTA
>NC_092863.1:106695839-106702461 GCF_032062135.1 Pyxicephalus adspersus | reverse complement strand
TTGGGCAAATTGTCACCAATGGATGGTCCTACAAATATTTTTATGTCGACCTTTCCTATAAAATAAATTGTATATTAATATTGGTGTCACATTTATTATTTGGGGCATAGTGTAACCCTAAAATAAAGCTTTAAACCTATTAGAGAATGGAAGATTCAATTAGAGCTCTATTCACATCACCGCACACTGTTTATTCAGAGCCCCCTCCCCCACAAAGAAAACATCCTCATGGTGATACCAGGATCCCAGTATTAGCTGAATGTAATGTATTATCTCCTATATCTCTGTCCTCCTGACCTAAAGGGTTAAATCAAATAAACATCCCAATTGGAGTAATATATCATTTCCTGGTTAATTTGTGTCCTTATCAACTGAGGTTTGAAGGTTGGGATGGGTGGAAGATTAAAGGGAAGATTTCTTCCTTACTGTGTTTTCAGGTTTCCTTTACAAAAGTTTTTTTCCAGTTCAGTAACAAATAGTTGGGTGCTGTAAGGAGGCCAAAAAAGTTACTTTTGAGAGAATGGCGATTCTCTCCCAATCTTGAGTCATAGGGCTTGTCCAGATTCTGTGCCATAAATCATCTTTGCTGTGTTTTGTCATGTAAGTTACAACTTTGGAAATCGGATAGTATGTATGGTGAATGTTACATTCATCTGGGTCTGAGATTAGTGTAAAACTTGGTTTACCTAGAAAATTCAGGTTCCTGTCCACACACATATTAACTGCAGTTGGTTTGAATGCTGAAGCAGACACTTCCCAAACCTTTTAATTAACCTCCATGATTGAATTAATAATTTAGTATTTTTAAATGTCAAATCAGTTCATTTGACACTTAAAAATACTTTGAATTTTAGAATTTTAAATTTCCGGTCGCCGGTCCGGCCCACATGCCACATGCCCAGCATCTGCATCCCCTGGCCCTGCGTCTCTCAACCTTCGCAGGCCGGGCCTAGATTCAGGCCAGGCATTACCAAGTGGACACAGATGCTGGGCCAGCATCGCTGGAGGACACCGCTAGCTCGTGAGGACAAGGTAAGCCCTCAATTCCACCCCATATGTGGCTTGGTTTATAATTAAATTTAACCCTCAGCCACATCCACGATTTCACCCAGGGGGGTTAAGGGTCTGACCATCCTATAAAATCCATGGTGTCCCCTTAGCTGGCCATCTTCCAGTCCACAGGGTCCCCTTAGCTGTCCATTGTCTTGAAATGAAAGGTCTGACTTATTTGACACCCTGTCTAATTGGACATCAAGTTTGGAATATTTCACTCGTGTATTTTTCATGGAGAATCCTCTTAGGTGTTACACTTCAGGGCAGACGTCCAGGTCCACCAAGATCCTTCACTTCCCCCCCCAGTGCTCAGGATTTGACTTCTACTGAGGTCAGGGCCTCCCAAGGTAATGTCCAATGTAACGCCTCCAGCTATGAATACTGCCTGACCTAAACACAGCTTCTACTGGAATATTCTCCTCTGTCTTGCTGCAGACCAGCCTTGCCCAACATTTATAACATGGGGAACCTTTGAAATAACTTTCAGGTCTTCAGGTCCTCCCTTCTATCATTTCCACATCCACAGATCATAGTATATTAATGTGGTGGTCAGTGGAACGAATGTCACCCTTACAAATAACCAAAAAGGTCAATAGTGTCACTTACACTGACCTGAGAGGTCCAAACTTCATTGCCCCAGGAACCATAGCACCCCCTGGTGGAACCCTGGTTGAGAATCACTACTGTAGACAGACATCAAGTTTTCCTGACCCTCCACCTGACAGCATGCACACATGGGTAAGCTCTTGCCCTTGCTCTCTCCATAGGACCACATTACCAAAGCTATAAAAGTAACCTCCCTCCCTATACAGGTGTTCTTTTTCTGTCCTTGCTCCAGGACCAAGCATTTTTTTCCCCTATTTCTTCCCCCTGGTTCAACCTCATCAAGGGGAAGTCTCATCGTGGATGGTAAACCCATCAAGTTTTGGGAACCCTAGTGCCGAGTGTATGGTGATATGAAGATGAAATAGCCCTTTGTTGCAGGTAGGTGAGCAGCAAGGAAGTTTTTCACCTGTTTCCATTAAACTTCAGCTCGCAGCCATCATACAAATGGTAGTAGTGGAGATGAGTTTGAAGAAAAGAACGTCTTTGCTTTCTATTGTATCTCTGGGCCACCCGCTGGATGACATTTCAGGTTGAGTCTCATAGGAATTACATTTGTAGAATTTTGTATAGAGCTCTATTGTTCTGCCTGATGGTGTTTTATCAGGATTCTGTTATTCTATAATTATAATACCTGGTTATCATTCTGTGGTATTTTGTGGGAAAACCTTGGAGGTTTTTCCTTGATTAACACTAATAATCTTAAGACTACTCCGGCCGGGTGGATTTTGTTCTAGTAGCAGCCTTTGTTAGGCGACCATCACAGTCCTGCTTACATCAGGCGCCATTTTGAATCCTTTTTCTGTTTTCACTTCTTTGTGACTGCTATGCTGACTGGAAGGAAGACAGATGGGAAATGTTTGTTAGTTAGGGCAGCACGGGCAGCACGGTGGCTCAGGGGTTAGCACTCCAGCCTTTGCAGCGCTAGGTCCCAGGTTCGATCCCCAGCCAGGACATTATCTGCATGGAGTTTGCAGGTTCTCCCCGTGTCTGCGTGGGTTTCCTCCGGGTACTCCGGTTTCCTCCCACATCCCAAAAACATGCAGTTAGGGTAATTGGCTTCTCCCTAACAATTGACCTTAGACTACATTAATCACATATGACTATGCTAGGGACATTAGATTGTGAGCTCCTTTGAGGGACAGTTAGTGACACAACTATGAACTTTGTACAGCGCTGTGTAATGTGATGGCGCTATATAAATACTGTATAATAATAATAATAGTTACATATAAGAAAGATATTACTTGTTTTTAGTTTCTGGCTCACCCAACCTTGGCATGGACAGGCATGAAATCTGCGGCACAGGCAAGGGATGGATTCTGAAGATGGCCGCCACCTTTTAAAAAGGAGTGTTAATGTTGTTTCTTTCTGCTGTGGGATAAAAGCCCTCCATGAAAGCATACCAGGAAGTCAGAGCATGCTTCTCTTCAGTCTACCATGTATCTAATAGAGGGTGTGTAACAAAGGATATGTCTCCATGTAGGCCAGTATCAATGGGTGCTAAGGGTTCCTTAATGCAATGTGGCAATGCAACCAGACATTTATCCCACTGACTGCAATATGGGCCCCTCAGGTCAGCTAACATTGACACCAATTAATGTTTTGGCTATGGTAAACAGGCATTTATCCCACTGACCATCACACAAGCGTACAGTGATCTTATGGAGGTGTGGATTGGGGCAATGGTTCCTTAAACCTCAAAGTTTGTTTCAGAGGTTTCCCCATCTTAAAAGTTTTAGAAAGATGGATTTAGGCCATCAAGCAAAGGGAAATCTCCATTGTCCATTTTAGGTCAGTCCGCATATCACTCTGCCATTGAAGTATGCTGGCTGTGTGGCACAAAGGCCTTGCCCTTCAAACTTATCTGTACATTAAAGAAGCAAATAAAGATAAGGAAGCACAACCAAGCCATGCATTATGTCTGTGCCGGATATTTCCCGCCTGCCTCCCAAGTACTATCCGTTCAGCAAAGGGATAAACACATCTCGGAAAGACAAGACACCCAGCTTCTCCATATTCGTCGTTCCTTTAGAAAAGCATGAAGGGCGAGGGAAAGTTCACCCTGTGAAGGAGATCGCTCCCTCATTCCAGAAGAAGGTGAATCATGTTGGGAATGTGGCACAAGCACATCTAAGCGGGAGTGGGCTACATGCTGAATGTGAATCAAGGCTAGTAAAAAGTGGCCGGTCGTCACCTAAAGAAGTTATCACACATTTTAGAAGGAAAGTCCAGTTATTATCTATTTGGGATTCTCTGGGTCAGTGTCCAGATGGAGCCTGGAAGCAAATCTACATCACAACAGGTCAGGTTGTGGCCCAGCAGCAATATTAGGATTGGTGTCATGTTAGTATGTTGGGAGATTGCTTCTCTACCCCGAGGCTAGAAGGTGAAAACCAACTTCCCTAAAATGACTAGATATTCAGAGGTTTTAGAAAGGAAAGAATTAATGTTTTACAAATTTTGAGCCCTAAACCTCTTTATGTATTTATATGCTTTTAATGCATACATAATTATTTAATACAATGTATTGAAAATGTATGAAAAGAAAAAACATCTTCAAAGCAAGAAAAGAAAGGAAATTCAACCTCTTACCACCACCTCTAACTGTCTTATGTACCTGGCCCTTCCTATACTTAGCTAGCTATTCTACCAGGCTCCCTCGGTTATATCTCTTCCTTTCCCCAGCCATACATACTGTGCAAAAATGCCTAAAAAAAACCTGCACAGGCATTTATTACCACTACCGGTTTTAGCTGGCAAAAGATCTTGGAAGGCCAGATGTGCAGAGTACACACCTGGGAAACCCATTGGGAGACAAGGCAATTGGAGTCCTCCAGTAGTTATTTCATGTTACGGTGGAGACGCGACGATGAGCTCTGGTACGATCTCTAGTGGTCACTTTGGGTTACTGCATGCTTTGATAAAACTTCTACAGTGCTCTGCATAGTGAATCCAAGGAAATTAGGTCTATGAAGACCTCTAGTGTTGACTTGTACAAGATGGCAACACACAGAACGAATTTTGCAAAGCAATCAATAAGAATAATTACTGTCTGGTCTCTTGCAGAAACAAAACATCAGCATCAATTTTGCTGAGCAAAAATAAGGCTGCTGCACAAACTTACAGATTTCATCCCGGTGACATTATTATTAGCCATCTTTCTCAGTGGATAATTGTTTGTATTCAGATATATGCGTCCTTTATTTTATAGAATATAACGTCAGAGTTTCTACAAATAGGAGGGAGACCAGCACTGGCAGCATACATTAGAAAGCCACAAGTGAGGGATGGGTTAAGCATGTTTATAGCAAGTGAATGCATACAATACACAGCAAATGGTTAATGGTCCACCCACCCCAAAACATTCAGTGATGGCAAACATAGACAAGGAGCTGGGTATCATCAGGCAAAAGTGCCTTGGCATTGGATCTGAAAATTCGACAGTGCTCTGGCCAGTAGGAGGCATGTGTAGCCAGAATATATAGGTCTACTAATAGCAAACCCCCCACTGGTTGGCTGTGGAAGCACACGCAAGATGTCTCTAAACCACAGTGCCACCAGCAGGTAATATAGGGAGCTGCAGGTTTCCTGACATACAGTAGAAGATATTATAAAATCAGCAACAGGTCACATTATAAATACAATAAAATTGATGTGGTTCTCTTTTTTTGCTAGCCAATCTTGCTGCCTTCCTATCAGCAGCTAGGTTGATTGTAGACAGTCATAAGTTGATTTTAGGTACTACAGCAAAACAAAACGAGATGCAGGGAGCACTCATTGTTTTGCAGAGAGTTAATAAATGTTTCTTAGGAAACCCAAGCATAACTGTACAATTGATGTGTGAACCCAAAATGTGATATGTTGTTGGGAAGTCTCAGGGAGGGATGCAGATAAGTCAAAAAGTTATCAAAGAGTCTTATTGTTTTGTAGGATCATAAAGTTAGGGGCAGCCACTGTAAATTTGTGAACCATGGTGTCAGTGGATTGGAAAGACAAGCCCTGTACCCAGATCTCTGCAGTCTGATTTACCTACATCTTGGCAGAAATGTATTCAGACTATGGGGCTTCATTCACCCCACCACTTACACCCTCTTACATATCCATATCTATCAACTCATCCACAAGCTCTCATGCCAGGTTGTGCTAAACATCTGAGCAGTTGGCACAGAAGTGATCTTCTCGGAGTTTGCCTTGTGTGATGTTGCTGTCTTTCATGAGATGTCCCCTGGCATAAAGAACACTTTCTAACCTAACAAACCGCTGCAAAGTATCTCCTCCCCACATTTGTGCCAAAACCTTGGCTGTTCTGGTTAAAGCCACAATATGATCTATGAATGTGGAGAGGTTAATGTGTTATACTTTAGTCACTATCTAGTTAAACAAAAAGGAATCGTATATCTAGCCCCTTGTATGGTAACCTATTGTTTAGCCAAGCCTCATTATTGAGAATTATAGTCCAAAGAATAGAGAAAAGAGAGGCTATTGTGGCAATTGTTTAACAAACACACATTTATAAAACTAAACAAAGTTTTTTTTGGGCTCATTTAAAAACTTGCATGACATTTGAAATGTGGGACTCCTACTCCTGATGTCGTCTCTATCAGTGTTTCTCAACCAGAGTTCCTCCAGAGGTGGTTAGGGGTCTCCTAATCAATTTGTACCTGTACTTAGCTAAAATGATCCTTGATTATATCTGTAAGGGTGACATTCTTCCTACTGCCCAGCAATGTAAGAAGATTTCTAACTACTGACCACCACACGAACATTCTGTGAGCTGTGGTTGTTGAGGTCGTGTAAGGCTGGTGACCAGCGCAGCAAAATAAAGTTCTATTTTCATGAGGCAGAGGACAATGATCGAGCAGAAAATGTGTGCTCAGGTCAGACACGAGTGAAAAGTGTGGATGATATTTTGCACCGGAGGAGTTTTGGACATCACTTTACCCAGTGACCAGGCTTTGACTTT
>NC_092863.1:106673526-106695550 GCF_032062135.1 Pyxicephalus adspersus | reverse complement strand
ATCTTCAGATCTTGGGGGAATCATTCACCTTGCTCATCACTGACTGCACCAAGGTTTTCCGGGAAGTTAGAAAGATGGCTATGCAGAAAATGCAGCTTGATGCTCATATTGCAACCAAGCATTTTGGATCTCTCCAAGAGTTTCTGGACAATTTCTGTGTAATTATTTGCTTGTGTGTTTCCAAGAAAGAAATATATATAGGGCCTTTGCCTTGCATATCCTGTTTAGGTCATCAAGGGAAGACATTGAAATGACATGAAGAGTGAGGGGTTTTGTAGCCAAATTCAGCTAAACATGAAATCATTTCATTTCCCAAGAAGAGCGATCCATCAATCACACCATGAGGTTTTTTTTTTTTTTTTAATACAGTACTGGACATGTTTCCCCAAGAATCAATGGGAGTGGTTGTAGTTAATGACAACCTTGCACTAAAAGTTATGATGAAAAAAAATGTTCTTCAAAGTATTAAATATTGAACAATGAAGTTTTTAGTAAATTGATCTGATTGTCTCATTCTTAACTACAAAACATTCTAAGTCTTACGGATTCTTCCCGTTATCCGGAATATGACGCCTTTTTTTTTTTTTTTTATTAAATTGACAGCACTGTACTGCTTTCTCAACAAATTGGTTCCCCAGTAATAAACCAAATTAAATTCAAAAGGACAGAAAAAAAAAGGAAAAAAGTAAAAAGTTCATTTTTTTGACTTTTCAGAAATTTTCCACTGGTCCACTCAACCTTCCCACCCCTTTATTTTATTCTAGTTTAATTCTTGTAATATTTCATATACATTTTAAATGTTGGCAGCCATTGACTTCCATGGAAATTCAATCTAAAATAGGTTGTTGAAGTTTTGGCAAATTTATTTATCCCCTACGACTGGTTCTGTAGAGCCAGGATGTTCTTTAATATATCCAGTATATATACTGTTACTGGTTACTGAAACCATGATGATTATACAAATTTTTTTAGGGGAAACAGAAGTAAAATATTATGTTTTTCATTCCTCAGTAATAAGATCTCTCCACAAGATTCTGGAAATGCTAAAAAGTCGTCTCTGAATTAGTGCAGACCTTTATTTGACACTTGGCTAAATAACAAATACAATTTTTTCAGTTTTAAAAACTAGTAATCTAAGTTACCATTCAACTACATTGTTCTTTCAATCCACTTTCTTCATTGATTCATATACCACAATTTGGCTAAGGTACCAGAAAAGTAATACAAAATTAGGGAATTTGGAAAATATTCTCCAGTTCAAACTACTTATTTGGGGGGTAGGGGATAAGGGGTCTCATACAATGCTATATGTTACCGGCTCTATGGGTATGGCATGTCAAGATATAGAGAAGTGGGTATGTTCTATTTTGTGTTAGAATCTTGTACCCTGGTTCTTGAGTACTACTATGTATAGAGCTTTTGGGGCAGTACCTCAATACTTGCTCTTTCTGGGCCTGAGAAAGCTGAATTTCTAACTCCTGTTCCCAAACCTGTAGATATAGAGGTGTGTAACGTTCTTGTGTTGCATTTAACAGCGAGTAAAAGACCGACAGTACAATTTGATAAAGTAGAGGGATAGACAAGCTTTTATAGGCAGAATTGTTAAAAAGTAAATAATTTTTTATAGGGTTATAGTATAATTCCTGGCCAACTTGGTAATAAATGGGATTTTTGGTTTATACTTGTTAAGTTGACTAATGTTTGGATTCTCCCAAAAAACATTTAAAAGTTTTTTAATTTTTCCAAATTCCTCTATTAAAAGCTTACCATTCCTCCTACTTATTCACATAATTATATCTGTTCCAGGCTCGGCAACTTAAAATATTATCTTTGATAATGAAATAGAGGAACCTCACTAACTAACCCCTCCCTTTGTTATATTTGACTGACAGGGCATGCCGAGAGCTCAGCTCACCAATTTAAACATAGTCAGTTGTCTATTATAACTTCCTGCAAGCTGCAGCATCTTGAGGAAATGGGACAGTTTGTGCCACCTTCCGGAAGTCTAGTTCAAAGGAAGAGAAGGATTTTGCAAATAATTCAGGTGCATCAAGTGCTGCTAGGCATAAAACGACTTGCTCGTCAGACCTTTCTCTTTAAGACTGTCAAACGCCCCCTTCAATCCTGGTTCATAACCTGGATTGTCCAAGAACCAGTGTTATGGGACTGGGGTGGGGTCATCCATCCCTGAATCCAAAAAAATTTCCCACAAATGTTGATAGTGGCTTGCAAAGTTTGATGGCCTTTATTAAAATAATTACTTGGAGAAGGAAGCCATGGCAGTGCATGAAAAGGAATACTGCTAAAGTTCTGTTCAGGCTGCACCCAGAGTTTGGAATCTTGACTGGCACCCCTATTTTGCATTCTTACCAGATGAGCTGCTGTATAATAAAGGGAAAATTCAGAACCCCAAGTCCTCCCCCATACTTATGTGTAAACAACAAATGCCTGTTTAATTGGGGACGCTCATTGCTCCAGATAAATTTGGCATGCAGTTGTTTAAATAGGCAGGGCTTGGAACAGATATAACAATCTTAGGAGAAGATTCATTTTCACTACTTGTATTTGGAGAAAACCATGAAAACAAGGGGTGAAGCCACTGGTCTAGTTCCTTAGTCAGTCTGTAGGAACAGCAGAAAATTGAGTCTGAAAATTAATTGTAGATGGGCAGGAATTTTAAGCCCCAAATATTTAATTGAAGGATCTTCCCATTTAAATGGGAAGTTCTCTGCTAACTGGCGTTTGGTGGGCGGGTTGAGGGAAATTGAGCAGCACACAAACTGATTAACTTTAATATTGGACAAACCCGTACACCTGCAGTTCCTGTATCAATGGATTGGATATAAAAAAAAAAAATGAGGTCATCCATGAAAGTGGCACCTTATATTCACTGCCCACTATTCGTAGACCAGTAGCATTCCTGGAGGCTCTGATGCAACACAGAAAAGGCTCTAAAATTAAAATTAGGGGAAACCCTGTCTCATACTGTTTGAAATTGAAGGTACTTGAGAGGGAACAGTTTAACCCTCACCACAGCCGACATGTTTGCTATATAGCCCGAATTCACCTCAGCATCTTGGGCCCAAGTCCCAATAATAGGTCAATGTTTGAGACATGAACTGCCCATCCACTCGCTTGAACGCCTTTTCTGCGTCAGTAGAGAGGAAAGGCCAGTGTCTGAATAAATCCAACTGAGTACCGTTGTGTCGGCCCTAGCTTCTCATGGCGGGACAAACGCCACCTGGTCAGTGTTAGTCGAATAGCTCACTATTCAATTTGATCGCTATTCGGTCGAAAAATGCATAATTATGCGGGTGATTGAACATCAAATTCAAACTCTATTAAAGTCAATGGAGGAAAAATGTGGGTTGTCTTTCTGGACTGGGTAGAGCTTCTACAGCCTATAAATACATTTAAAAAGACATGTCAAGACTCTCCCAGCTCTGCACAACACCGTACAAGTAAAAAAAAAAAATTTCCTGTTGCTGGCAAGGCCATTTTATGGGGCAGTCAATGGAAAATTGCCAAATTTTAAGGTCTCTCAGTAGAGGCACAGAGGGGCATGAAAGGGTTCCTCTGGTTCAAACATTAGCCACCAGGTTTCATCGCTCCATTACAAGCCATACAAACAGGCGTAAGAGTACAGGCAGAGGTCTCTGAGGGGGGTCTTTCAGTCAAAAAATTAGCCAACCACACAGCTCTGTTATACGTTACAAGTGACAGGTGGTAGTAGCAGAGGGGTAGCCCTAAGGTGGATCATGGGCAGCATTGTTAACTGGCATCGACAGCTGGTTACTGGGCAAGTGGCATCAGTTACAGCATGAGGAGGAGGCAGTGGGGCCTGAGAGAGCAAGGAGGGCATTAGAGGTTGAGACCATCACTTATATGAACAGTGTCGAAGCTGTAGCTTTTGGAGACATGAACGGATGGACGAGATTCCAATCTGTCCCTACGTACTATGGCGGATCAACGGAGAAAGAAGACCCTGTTGAGCTTGAGTCTAGTCTGGCATCTACACTATCCATACAGGTGATAGCCTCAACCTCTAATGCCCTCCTTGCTTTCTCAGGCCCCACTGCCTCCTCCTCATGCTATAACTGCGGCCACCTGCCCAGTACCCAGCTCTAGATGCCAGTTACCAATGCTGTCCATGCTCTGTCTCAGAGCCCACTGCCTCCTCTTCCTGCTGCACACCCCAGGTTTAATCAATATGAGCCATCAGGATGCAGGTATACTTCTGATGAGCCAGCTGATTTGAGTGGGTGGCATCTTTAACCCTGGAGCTCAGCTCGAAGCAAGAGTGGAAGTGCCTGTCAACCACATCCAATTGGTGCAAATCTGCCAATGTGGTGCTATAAAAATTCCCTTCTATGATGTCCCAGCGCACATAGGATATGGGTACTCTAGCACTTCACCAGCTTTGAATCCAACAGACAGGGACATTGCATCTCACCCTTCCCTTTCAGCAAGACAAGATCCTTGTTGACAGATCTTTGAATGGAGTCTCCAAGGACAGCCACATACTTGTTGTGGGGAAGTCTCCAGCTGTCTGCTGAGCTCAATAACCTCATCAAAGTGGTTATCCAGGACCTCTCCGTTCCCGTTAAATATACTGGTGTCTCCCATCTCCCATCTCTTCCCCCCACCCCCCCCCAACATTATACAGAGGACTGCTGCCCCACTGCCAGGGTAACATACACAAGAAATTCAGTCCGATACAGCGTGGTACAGATGGGATGAAGCAGAAGATGTGGCGTTCTATCACAAATTTCACCTTACACAATTTGGGGTGTCATTAAAGATGCACTACACCCAGCTCTAGATGCCAGTTAGTAATGCCTTAAACACTCCGTCTCAGGGCTTGATTATCGAGTGAATAAAGCAGATGAAAGGGAAGGGGCTTTGCGAAATCAGCGGGGAAAGGAAACCTTGTTGAGCTTGAGTCTAGTCTGGCATCTAGAACTGTGTACTGGGCAGTGGGTAGGCAGCAGTAACAGCAGAAGGAGGTGAGCTCAGTGTGGATGGCATCTACAGTCGGATACTGGGCAGGTGGCAGCATCAGTTACAGTAAAAGGAGGAGGAAGAGGTGGTGGGCTGTGAGACAAAGTGTGGGCAACGTTAGTATCTGGCATCTAAGGTGGACCACATTGGAGGTTGAGGCATCGTCTATGGACAGTGTAGAAACTGTAGGTAATTGAACATGAATGGATTAACAAAAAAAAAAAAAATCACACTTTCCAAACCTATCAAGTGAAACCACATAAAAAAGAGACTGGGCTTGAGGGAATCCATAGGGAAATAAAGTATGTATCATTTGTGGATATCTAGCAAGTACTATCACAGTTAAATATTTTTATTTGTTTCACATAAATACATACATTTTTAAATAAAATACATTGGTTTTAGGATTCATACCAAGTGCTATCAGAATAAAATAGCTGTATTGTTTGTAAAGTAATACATCAATTTTTATGGCTTTAGGGATATAAAGCATGAACAAATGAAACTTTACAGAAATTTTTATAGATTGGTTGATAGCAAGTGGTTTCAGCATTAAATATCTGTAATTTTTTTAAATACATACATTTTTCTGTTAATTTTGATAACTCTTGCAAGCTATCATAATTTATGCTAATTCGTGCAATCAAAATAAACAGAAAATTTCTGTAAAAAAAAAAATACAGATAGCAAGTGGTATCAGAATTACTATCAAAAAAGCCATACAAATAATACAGTCTCCAATCATTTGTTCATGTTGATTGCTATACCTGACACGTTTTGCCCTAATAGGCTTCCTCAGGGGTATCGATTTATCAACAGATCTTTGGCATTTACAATACTAACTTTTACCAATTTAGAGAGTGTGTGAGTGTGTGTAAAAAATTATAAAGTTATAATTTAGGCAATAACTGAATCAAACAAAATCCAAGCCAAGTATCCCAGACGTTATCTGTGATTAGGGTATACCAAGTCAATTATAGAATCACTTGAATGGTGCTATATGTTTCTATATAATAATATTTAGAGATGAGCAAATCAAAGCTGATGAAGTGGAATTCGATCCGAATTTCAGGAAAAATTAGATTTGCAATGAATCCGAATTTCCTTGCGATTCATAGTAAGGAATCACAATTTTTTCTAAAAGGGTGGCTACACGTGTGGGGACATGGGGCAAGGAACTCTGGGAAGACAGGATGACCCATATTGCCATTCTGAGTGCAGGGAGAGTGATATAAATCTTTTTTTGAGTTTTTTCCAAGTGCAGGGAAAGGATAGGGAGGATTCATTTCACAGCATCCTAGTGCAGGGAAAGACGTCAGAAGGCACTGGGGACAGTGCTAGAAAAGCGATTTACAAGTGCAGGGAAAGATTATTTGGGGATCCAAATAGCCATTATAGAGCTCTCATTCCAGCAATTTATACATCCCGAAAAATATATACGCACTTCACTCTTTGTGATCAAAGCGGTTAGTGGCCTATTTCAGTACAAAAAGTATTTGAGTATCAGGAGGAGGCCACATAGTGGCACAATGACAGTCTAGAGGTGGCATCGACCACAGAGTGACAAGGTGACAATGTGGAGATGGCAACAGCAGACGACCACAAAGTGACCCAGTGACAGAGGGGCAGTGGGTGGCAATTCCAGTACCCGCTGATGAAGGTAGGTGAAAGAAGGAGCACTTGGCTTCTGATGGGTGGCAGCATCAGAGTAGTAGCTGAGGCAGGTAGCCAAAAGAAACCGGTCTCTTTTGTCAAGGTTTGGGTGAGGCGGCATGGATCATCTAATCAGATGCATCAGGCATTGGTGGGTTGAAATCCTGGCTGATCCACTGCTGACCCATCTTGACAAAAGGTCAGTCTCCCCACATTTTGGGTGGACAGGCCAGTTCTTCTTGGGGTAACTATGGCTCCCGCCACACTGAACACCCACTCTGATGCCACACTACTGGCCAGGCAGGACAGCTTTTCCAGGGCAAACTTGGCCAGTTGCGGCCACAAATCCAGTTTGGCTGCCCAGTAGTCCAGCGGATCTTCAATGACAGCTGGCAGGGTGCACTCCAAGTATGCCACTACCTGCTGGTTCAGGTTCTGCTCTATGTCTAGCAGCTGGTCAGTAGTTTCTTCACTATGCTGGTGAAGAAAACTGCTCATCGGCAACTCTAGACTCAGGCTGCTGCTGATGGAGCTGGTACTGCTCCTGCCACCCCACCCCTCCCCAGCAGCCATGGCAGTGAAACGTGAGTGCAGAGGGCCCCCCCAGTCAGACCTGCGAGAGAATGGACGATGGCACAGATAGGCAGTGGCCAACTTACTACATAGGATGTCTCTGTAGTAGTTCAGTTTGTCCTCCCTCTCAGCGGGTGTAAAAGGCCCCCCATTTTGGACCGGTAGCAAGGGTCAACATATGGAGGGTGGAATTCCAACGAGTGGAAACGTCGCCTATCAGCCTATGTTGGGGGATGCCGTTCTGCCGCTGCAGCTCAAGGAGGGTGTGCTTTGCGGTTTAAGAGTGGCTGGAGCGCATGCAAAGTTTCCTGGCCTTTTTTATGATGTCTTGCAGATGGGTGGAAGATTGAAGATGTGTGCCATGCAGGGTGCATGGCTCAGCCTTCCTTGATGCAGTGCCGACACCATGTTGATCCCGTTGTCGGTCACCATGGTTCCAAATTTGAGTGTCGGGGAAAAAGCCAGGACTTGATGAATCACATGGAGCAGTTCCTCCCATGTGACTCCGTTAAGCCAGGCGCAGAACAGCACGACACCGCCATGCCCTGCACATGTGGTATGCCGGAGGGGCACTGGTTAATTGTCCCTGCACTGGAGGCTGAAGACACGGTGGAGGATGAAGAGGCAGAGGCAGACGTTGTCGCAAGACCAGTGGCGTGAGAACGCGGGAGCGGTGTCACCTTGGCCAAGTTGCTGATGTGGCTGTGCAGGAACCACATTTACCCAGTGGGCCGTCAGCGCTCCTGTGCACTTTGGCAGACACCAACAGGCTCAAGGACTGGCCCACCTTCTATTCTACATATTTGTGCAGGGCTGGTACTGCCTTTTTCAAAAAGAAATGACAGCTTGGGACTCTCCACCTCGGCTAGGCACAAGCCATCAGTTCGCTGAAAGGTGCAGAGTCCACCACTTGGAAAGGGAAGGACTGCAGCACCAGCAACTTGGTTAGGAGCACATTCAGCTTCTGCACCGTTGGATGAGTGCACGCATACTCCATGTTCTACCCAGAAATTTTTTTCAGCCGGGTGGTAGGAAGCTGTAGCCGGGTGGTAAAAAAGGGGGTGTAGCAAAACGCGGCAAATTTAGTGCACCCAGTTGTTTATGCCATGGGTATCCAGTAACCTCTTATTGTTTCAGTGTTCTACCTTCTCCCAATTATTTGTTACAACTTTGTAATGCCTGCCCCGTTAGTATATCCAATTTTTCTATTCTATGTATTTTGCCACAACTGTCCAATGCGTGTATTGTGACCCAACTTACTAGTGTTCTAAAGCTGCGTACACACGTGCAAATATTGTTGTTGGAAAGGATCTTTCACAATCCTTTCCAACGACAAAGGACTACACGATGCACCGTTCTGCTCTATGGAGAGGGGAGGGGGAGAGCGATGGGGCCACACCCCGCTGCGCACTCTCCCCCTTCCCTTGCATTGAGATCGCTCGTTGTTCATCGTTCGTGGATCCGCCAGGACGGATCCACGGATGAACGACACCGACTGTACACACGCCAGATTCTCGCCCGATATCTGGCTGATGCCGATTATCGGGTGAGAAAAATCTGACGTGTGTACGCAGCCTAAGTTTTAAGAGTGTAATCCTTTGTAGTAGTGTAATAGTATAATGAATGTGGTGTAACAAGTTAGGCTTAGCTCATAATAGCAGCAAAAACATTTACCCCTTCTGAGTGACTTCTGGCAACTGCTTATGGGTATGGCATGTCAAGATATAGAGAAGTGGGTATGTTCTATTTTGTGTTAGAATCTTGTACCCTGGTTCTTGAGTACTACTATGTATAGAGTTTTTGGGGCAGTACCTCAATACTTGCTCTTTCTGGGCCTGAGAAAGCTGAATTTCTAACTCCTATTCCCAAACCTGTAGATATAGAGGTGTGTAACATTCTTGCATTGCATTTAACAGTGAGTAAAAGACCGGCAGCACAATTTGATAAAGTAGAGGGATAGACAAGCTTTTATGGGCAAAATTGTTAAAAAGTAAATAATTTTTTTAATGTTGTATAGTATACTCCTGGACTAACTAGTGATAATATGGATTGTTTGTATATCACTAGTTAGTTGATCTATGTATAGTATACTCCTACACAACATTAAAAAGTTATTTACTTTTTCAAAATCCTGCTATAAAAGCCTACCTATCCCTCTACTTTATCACATAATTATATCTGTTCCAGGCTCGGCAACTTAAAATATTATCTTTGATAATGAAATAGAGGAACCTCACTAACTAACCCCTCCCTTTGTTATATTTGACTGTCAGGGCATGCCGAGAGCTCAGCTCACCAATTTAAACATAGTCAGTTGTCTATTATAACTTCCTGCAAGCTGCAGCATCTTGAGGAAATGGGACAGTTTGTGCCACCTTCCGGAAGTCTAGTTCAAAGGAAGAGAAGGATTTTGCAAATAATTCAGGTGCATCAAGTGCTGCTAGGCATAAAACGACTTGCTCGTCAGACCTTTCTCTTTAAGACTGTCAAACGCCCCCTTCAATCCTGGTTCATAACCTGGATTGTCCAAGAACCAGTGTTATGGGACTGGGGTGGGGTCATCCATCCCTGAATCCAAAAAAATTTCCCACAAATGTTGATAGTGGCTTGCAAAGTTTGATGGCCTTTATTAAAATAATTACTTGGAGAAGGAAGCCATGGCAGTGCATGAAAAGGAATACTGCTAAAGTTCTGTTCAGGCTGCACCCAGAGTTTGGAATCTTGACTGGCACCCCTATTTTGCATTCTTACCAGATGAGCTGCTGTATAATAAAGGGAAAATTCAGAACCCCAAGTCCTCCCCCATACTTATGTGTAAACAACAAATGCCTGTTTAATTGGGGACGCTCATTGCTCCAGATAAATTTGGCATGCAGTTGTTTAAATAGGCAGGGCTTGGAACAGATATAACAATCTTAGGAGAAGATTCATTTTCACTACTTGTATTTGGCCAAACCATGAGAACAAGGGGTGAAGCCACTGGTCTAGTTCCTTAGTCAGTCTGTAGGAACAGCAAAAAATTGAGTTTGAAAATTAGTTGTAGATGGGCAGGAATTTTAAGCCCCAAATATTTAATTGAAGGATCTTCCCATTTAAATGGGAAGTTCTCTGCTAACTGGCGTTCGGTGGTCGGGTTGAGAGAAATTGAGCAGCACACTTAGACTGATTAACTTTAATATTGGACAACCCCGTTTACCTGCAGTTCCTGTATCACTCACCGGACTAGATATCAAAAAAAATGAGGTCATCCATGAAAGTGGCACCTTATATTCACTGCCCAATATTCGTAGACCAGTAGCATTCCTGGAGGCTCTGATGCAACACAGAAAAGGCTCTAAAATTAAAATCAGGGGGGAACCCTCTCTCATACCATTTGAAATTGAAGGTACTTGAGAGGAAACAGTTTAACCCTCACCACAGCCGACATGTTTGCTATATAGCCCGAATTCACCTCAGCATCTTGGCCCCAAGTTCCAGCCATGCCAACTAAGGGCTGTGTCTGACGAACCTACCGACTGTTGGTTGATGTCAGTTGGGATGAAGTGGATGACAGAGTTAACCAATCAAGAACCACTAGGTTGCTGGTCAAGATATGACCGCTAGATGACACCGGGAGCTCAGGCCTCTCGTTGCGACTCCTGTTGACATGCCCTTACTCTGCTGCAACCTTTGCCTGCGCCAGAAACATTTAGGCCTCTGCCACTCCTCTGTCATTGTGCCACTATGTGGCCTCCTGATACTCAAAATACGCCACTAAACGCTTTCACCACAAATAACTGCAACAGTGAAGTGTGTGACGCTGCATATGTTGACACAGGGCCATAATGCTAACATTGGCACCCTGGCCACGCTTCACCTTCTTCCCACATATTCTACATATGGCCATGTTAACCCCCACCTGATGCTGCCACCACCTCCACACTGGCATTGTGCCACTCTGTTGTCTCCTCATGCTGCTTCCACTTCACCACTATGTCATTGTTCCACTCTGGGGACTTCTCAAGCTGTTCTCCCACCCTCCCCACTCCATGACTGGGCCACTATTTTGCCTTTTTGGCCTGGATGACATCACTATTTATTTCAGCCTTCTTCTAATCTGTCAGAAGGAAGGATTAAAGATGCATAATGGATCCTGTTTGTGTAGGAGCTGTAAGGCCAGTATGGTTGCATCAGAATTGGCTTATGATATAGTAGCCAAAAGCAGGAGTGGGTACAGAACACAGAAGACATGCAAATATTCCATTCACGTGTCATCTGTTTTTTTTTTGGCATTAGCAATACTGATGGATTATTGAGCAAATGTGACCAAGTGAGGGCATATGCTCGACAGACAGAATCTGTTTTTTGTGGGTTATTGTTCTGAGGGAACAGAGGAAGGACAAAAAAAAAAAAAAAAAAAAAAATCAGTGACATCAACACAAACGTAGTGCTGACACCATCTCCACTCTTAATTGACACCTACCTTCGCCTTATGTTATGCAATTACCATCCTATTTAAAAGATAGATTCAGCCTAACACTTTTAACCACGGTGGATGTGGAAGATTGGTATAACGGTATACCTCACTCACAAGGTCTACAGACCATAGCATCATTCCTTCAAACAGACAATCCTCCCACACATACATATGATCAATTTATTTGAAAACTACTAAACTATATCTTCACCCGCAATATTTTCACATTCAACAATCAAACATACCTACAATCACAAGGCATCACAATAGGACAAAATGTGCCCCATTTTATGCAAACCTAGATCTTAGGTATTTTTTTCCTCAATGTCCATTTTCCCACCCGGAATTTTGTCCCTATCTTCAGTACATTCTTTTATGGCATCGTAATATTGATAATATATTGATTTGGACTGGCCCGAGTGATAACTTAAATAAGATGCTACAACTACTTCTCCATAATGACTATAATCTCAAATTTACATGGTTTATTAACCCTCACCAGACTGCATTTTTGGATATCTTCATAAATATTTCTTCCAACTTCCAATTTACTACCACATTATATAGAAAGGAGACAGCGGGCAATACCATTCTCCAAACTAAGTGCCAACCCCAAATCTCAGATTAAAAGCATCCCTTATAGTCACATGCCAAGACTTAGAAGGAACTGCACTTCTGACAGATTTTAAAATTGAACCCAAAGCCCTGACACAAAGGCTTTTTACTAGAGGTCACAGTAAAAAAATACCTTAAAAAGGACATATCAAAAAGTCTCCAAATTAAACCCTAAAGAAATCATCTTTAAAACTTCATCCTTACCGCTCCAACCTAAATTACCTATATTCATGAAATTCAATGAACATCATCAATCGATACACCAAATGATATCTAAGCATTGGAACATCCTCACCTCCAACCCTACGATTAATAATATTTTGAATGAGAAACCATGTATTGCATACAAAAAAAAATTGAACTCATTATGTGATTCACTGGTCACAAGTCATTTTAACGCCCCATCTACTAATCCAGAAGAGAATACATGCTACATTCAAATGTGGCCTTTGTAACGTTATGTGATTGGATCTTGGAAAATCAAACACTTCCATTACCCAATGGTCATCTGACATTCATCTTATTGCGGAAGATTTTATGTAGGCAAAACTAAAAGACCATCTCACAAATGAATATATGAACATGTATACCTTATTAGAAATGGTAAAATGACCACCCCTATCAGCGACCACATGGGGCAGAAAACCCACTGTATTACCTTCGCCGCCCAGGAACAAGTACCATCCAGTCCCAGAGGGGGCGATAAAATTTTGTCATAACAGTGAGAAACAAAATGGATCTTCCTACTAAAAGCGAACTACGTTCCCGGTCTCAATGACGGTTTCAGCATCAAACCATTTCTCTGATTATATTACTCATACAGAGTTTTTCTTTAACAACTCTTTGAAACTAATTAAAAATTCTATATTTTATGTAAATCATATCTATTCCCAGGTTCTTGCACCCATTTTTCCCCCCTTTTGTACAAATAATCAGAGATGGAGGGTTTTCTCCCCCCTCCAGCCCAGCTTGCGGGGAAGGGAGCACCCAGAATCTTCCTGGACACTCATGTATATGACCTCTCCTCCGGTTTTGGAGTCTCTCCCCGTACATCTCCGTCTAAAAGACGGGGATGCTTGGTTGCTACCAGTCTCATGACCGGCTGCAACACTGAGCACGGACATTGAGGGATTAACTTTACGCCTCTGCGCCAAGATGACGTGGGCTGGCTGGGTGGCAGCATTGAAGATGCCACCCCTGCCCTAGGACATCAAACCGGCTTTTGGGTAATCTCCAGACGCCGGCCTTGTGCACGTGGAGCAAGGGGAGGTCTCAGAGATGCTTCTCTGGGATCCCCTTGCTCCTCTGAACACATCCATAAGGACCTGGAGACACCATAATATCCACTTGAGGCTCCCTCATACAGGTTTGTCCCAGACATACTCTATGGTTGCCATATTAAGTTACACCCCAAGTACCCATTTCTATATGTAATTATTTGTTCCTCGGTTTATTTTCTATTACTACCTTTATTGGGATTTTTACTGGATAGAGTGTAACCATTGTCCCAAGTACTGGGGAGATGTTCATCACCCAATTTAAAACTTTGCTACCTGTTCTACAAGTCCATGTAAGTCTTTATACCTCTTACATATATACCTCTTACCATATACATAATGTCCTAAAGTATTACACAAGAACATATAGAATCACTTGAACGGTGCTATAATTGACTTGGTATACCCTAATCACAGATAGGCGTCTGGGATACTTGGCTATAGCTTGCATTTTGGTTGATTCAGTTATTTGCTTAAACTATACTTTACATATTCATATAAGTGATACAATACAATAAATGCAATAATAATTTTTACCAATTTGGACCAAATCATTACAAGAGCCAAAGATCTGTTGATAAATCGATACCCCTGAGGAAGCCTATTAGGGCGAAATGCGTCAGGTACAGCTATCAATGTGAACAAATGATTGGAGACTGTATTTGTATGGAAAGAAGTTTACTTGATTGGCTAGAGCCCCTTTGGGCCAAATTGAAAACACACCAACAAACTTTTTTGGTTGCGAGTGGAATTTTTCTAGTATATTTAAGTGCCTTCTTGGGCTATTGTAACAGTCTGGATCACAGAAAGGATTGCGATTGATTTTTTTAAACTGATTAATATATAGTTGTTTATTGAATTTACAAACATAATATACTGTTTTTGTGCCTAGAAAGACCCTGCTTTCTCTCTTTATTCTCATTTCTTACTCTTTAGACAAGGGTTGGCACTTAACTCTTTAAATATCTTTACCACATGACAACCACTACTGACATTCCAAAACATTTAAACATTGTAACTTAGAAAATTCATGCTAGTATGGTTGAATGTTTCTCAGAGCACAGTCTGCACAAATGAAGTAACAGCTCCTAGGGTGAATACCACTAACAGATGTGTGCAAGTCACTCTTCTGGAATTTTACTTATACTTGGATTGACCTGATTCTAGAACTAGTAAGCATAAGTACCACATCCCAAAATCAAATACAAAGGATATCCTTGATCTAGTAGGATATCCTACTGTAGGATACCAACATTTATGTAATCCCTGTAACCTAAATCCAGAGATTTGGGGAAAAATGGTTGATTTAGGAGATTAGGAGAGTAGCAGTGCTAATAAGATGCAAGTTTGATATTGACATTTTGAATAATATTTGTTGTGTATTTCAAACGTCAACTCTCAATAACAAAGCACTACTACTCTATAACCTGTGGTATTGAAAAAATAGCTATTTACATAATCACTGTATCTACATCCAGAGATTATGGATATCCTTTGTTAGTATCCTAAAATTACAGCTAATTTCCTAAAGACACACATTGCTACTTCAAATGTTTATACGTATCATTTTCTTTCTTAGATAGGAGACTACTGTTTCTCTATCAGTACTTCTGATGAAGCAGACCAGCTCTGTGAAACGAGTAGAGCAAAGTTAGCGCTTTTCTTAATTTGGGTACATCATATCATAACATTCCGTGACTGTAGGCTTCCTTCCCTCCACTTTTACGGTCTTTTTTTCACCATTACTATACCAACTGCCTTTTTTTCGCTATTACTTTACCAAACCAGTATATCACCAATCGCAGCTACTACAAAATAATTAAATCTAACCACACATTATCACTACCAGTCAGCCAGAGAACTTAGTCTTCCTTTTTTAGCACCCCATTAATTAAAACATCCAACAACGTCAGTCTCCAGAAAAATCCCCTGTGGAAACCAGTAGGTGAAACACACTGGGTCAAAGTGAAAGCCTATAGCATCCAATGTGATATTGTGCATTGGCACTTTCACAAGGATATCCCTACCAGTACTGAAGATGAATCTAAACCAGAAAGCATTACACATTGCTTTCCGACACTAGGCCACAAAAACTTTTTGTCAAACACAAGTCAAGGTCAAATCAATCTAAAAATCGTGGCATTACTAGACACCAAGATAACGGCAAAGGCTGTCCTACCAGTTCACCTGACACTTCAAGCCTTTCGAATTCACAATCCAGTATGGTCAATTCGGAATGTTTCGGGTTCCACACAGGGCCTACTGAACAGTCATCAACCCACTTCTTACAACACCACTCCTCCACGCCAACTCTTACAGTGTCAGATCTAAAACGCATAACTAACTTTTTTAGGCTCTCACAAACACATCAATCCAGTTCTAACAAAATAGGCCCAATGAATCAATACCTATCCAAACCCAGTGCAGTACCCACTCGGAATCAAAGCAAACCCAATGTGACCAATCTGAATGAGACATCATAAAGTTATCGGATTAGTATTTAACCCAATCAGAGCTGGAAGTGCTGAGATTGGGGCTCAATTTTAGCCTTGCCAAAAACCTGGATAAATTCACCTTTGTGAAAGAACACTTATTTTCCAGAAAAAAAAATATATTTTCAAACATTGAAAGGGTTGTTTAAGTTCATCTTTTAAAGTAATGATTCAGATGATGTCTTATCCTAAACTATGGATGACTTTAGGGTCCTTAGAAATTTCATTCAATTCAACTTTTAAATGAAAATGAGAGCTCTTCAGTGACACCGAATTAGAACAAAAGTGTAAACCTGGCTTTGGAATTGCAGTGTTCTCTGAAATCCCTTTGGTTAAATCTTCAAAGGTTTCCTAACTCTCACATGAAACCATATATCTATGCAATTATGTTATGTTATGAAGGAGGTATCTCGGTAAATTTTCACTTATAGGTGCATTTGTCCCAAGTTCACAACCATTTACAATTAGCTTTAAACTCTCTACAACAGAATAAATCTATCCTTATCAATCAGGCGAATGAGAGGAAAAATGTGGTAGTTAATGTTACACATTACAAAAAAATGTGTTTAAAAGATATAAAAACCCTCAGCTGTACTGCTGTATATCATATAATCCTGTTAGTTATACATATGCAAATGTAAAGAGTAAATTGTTGGAGGATTACAAAGTTAATAATTGATAAATATACATATGGGTTTTTGAAAACATCTCATCCAAAAAAATTTACAGAAGTGTGATTGATCCACCATGGAGACCAATATCTGGAATAGATGTCTGGTCTAATGAACAAGGCAGGCCACCTTGAACAATTTATTGCTCCTCCCCTGCCCCAATGTGGAAACCACGTTGTTGCATACTATTTTGGTTGTTGCCACTCCGTAAGATGTATGATCTGGGGAGAATACACACACACACACTTTATTACTATACCATTACATTTGTTCAGTACTTACCGCTCTTTTTTGTTCTCCTTCCACAAACACAGCCAGTTCCACATTGATGGAGGCAGCCAGCCCTTCTGAGGAGGTTCCAAACCATGTTTGAACCATAAAATATTGAACATGCTCTTACCCTACACCAACCTGTTTTGCAGCTTGGCTGAGTTTCTGCATTGGTTACTTTATGTTCAAAATATCCTGTGACCTTAAAAGTAACAGAGTTGGGTATGTTAGATATGTCCTCTTCAAAATATATGTAATTGTAACATCATTCAAGAATACATTTGGCATAGAATACACAGCTGAACACCTTAGTATGTCATTTTAACCAACAGAAAAGCAGTTGACCTATTAGCAAGCACATTTATCTGTTACAGACAAGTGTCAGAGAAGTGCGGTGTGCCATATTTGGTCCCTAGACATAACTAGATTTGTGTTCATTTAGTGAACAAAGATGCAATCGTGTATTTGAAAATAATCTTTAGTTTTTTTTTTTTAAGGTCATTACAGCAATACTTGGAGAATATTGAGCTGAGACTTCATACTTGATTAGAATCACTTGGACAAATTTACAAACTGGAACATTCTTTGGGGAGTAGATAGCAAAACTGCATTTGAAGCATATTTGGGCCACATCAAGGGAAACAGATAGGTAAAGTGTCAAAGTGCGAGGGTCACTAACCTGTGGACATTGGGCAAACACAAAATAGAGATTAGGCTATTTTATACAAACAAGTGTCTTCACACAGGATACCAACTCAAATTCACACTGTAGGTCTCATGAAGTCTGGGAAAAAAAAAAGAAAAAAAAAAAATGAATAAGTGAAGACAGGAAGAATTTTCTCACCATCTGGCATCCATCTACATACTTCGCCCAGACTGGGCAACCCCCACAGGCCACTTAAACAGTCTGGCCACACACAGCCCAATGATTACTTGCCTGTGTTAGGAGGTGTGCAGGCAGGGGCACACAGTGGACGGGCAGGAAGTGGAGGCTGCCAGGCAACAGCCAGGGAAAGGGGTAGAGCCAGGGAGAAGAATGGAGCCAGTGACCAAGCTGGCACTGGCTGCTCTGCAGGGGATGGGGGGCCAGCAGGACCTATTGGGATTTGCCAACCCAGCCTCTGAATAATCACCTAATTTAGCCGAGATTGTTGGCCCAGGGATTCCTATGACATGTTACAGAGATGGTAAACTCTGAACATGTATGCACCCAAAGTGGCCTATTGTTGTTGGACCGATTCTATCAGACGATGAACACCTGCCAGATGTTGTTGGTTAAATTCTCGGTCCTGGCGATTTTGAATGATGTTTTCATGTAGGAGTGTAAGAACTTGTTCCAAATTATTTGAACTAAGGGTAGACATTGACTCCACTACTCATAATGGCCAACCAGCCTCCGAGTGAGGCTTAAAAGCTGGCTGCCCACACTGGGTTGACCCAATCCACTGGTTGCTACAAAGGGAAAAAAAAAACAATGAATGAATGTGGTGACACATTTTCCTTATCAAAAGTCCCAAATATTTCACACAGGCAAAATGATTTTTTACATTCAGACAGAAATTGGAGTCTACTTTAAATATTTTTAAGTCAATAAGCAGGCAGTCATTCCCAAAGGAAGGCTGCACCAGAAACATCTCCTACAAAGGAAAGGATTGAGATAGATCAAAGGTTATTTAGCTTTTGGAAGGCTGAACACATACAAACCAAATTTCCTGTTTTCTCCTCTAGGTTTCCCTGCAGTGGATCAATGACCTCCTCCTGTAGATGGTGATCTGGGGTGATGAAAGCACAAAAACAAATATAGAGTGAGCTTGACTCTAACCCAAGTTCATTTGGATTGATCGGTTCACCACAAATATAACCAAAAAACATAACACTCCCAGAACATAAAAATGTGTGAAATGTAACTCATATTACGCAGGAGTGTGGTTATAAACATGATTCGAGACACGTGCACAACGTCCAACAAGATATACCATGAAGGTTCATCTTACTAGGAGGAAGCCCAGTGTCATCTCGATGCGAAGTGACATCCTCATCATCCACATGACTCCGAGCACAGAGGGCAGGAGGGGACTGCTGTGTCTCAGGGCGCATGATTGTTAAAAAATGACACATTGTTGATGCAAGTAAAAAGAATGTAAAAATACACTAAAGAGGTAATTTAAAAAAAAAAAAATGACCCAATATTTCACCCCAAACAAAGAAAAAACAAAATCCAATTTTGTTCTCAATGCTAATGACTGAACTGTTGGAACGGGTCTGGGAGCCACATGTTTTTTTTGAAGCGTAGCCACCTGGATAGTAACCCAAATGACCAGAATGTCAAAATGCCTTTCTGCCTGTCCTGCCAGGTTATCCATGACCTGTACGGCTTACAGGAAGCTAAAATTGCTCCAAAAACAAAATGAAGCCAGGCATGACCAGGCTCTTGGCCACTCTCTATTTTAGGAAGGGGTTCCTTTCAAACATCCTTGGCTTTAATTTGTGGACCAAGCCAGCCTACAGTTTCCAGGGTTTTTATGAAGGTTATAAATGATATTGTGGACCTTGTCCCACTATATATTCACTTCCCTCAAAAAGCTTAGCAGTGGAGGTAAGTAAAGATGGACTTTAGGTGAGTGGGATTTCCTAATGTTTTGGGGGCCATCGATGGCACCCATGTGGCAATTCAGGCCCCTAAACGTCAGGAAATCGCCTTTCCCAACTGGAAGAGATTATCATTCTCTGAATGTACAAATAGTCTGTGATGCCAACAGGAGAATCATGAGTGCACGCACAGGTTTCCTAGGATCATGCCATGATGCCTATATCCTGCATCAGACAGCCCTCTACCAGAAATTCATCTCTGGAGAAACGCCTGAGGGCTGGTTAATAGGTAATGTATAATGTTGTTACTGTAATACAACTAAGAGTAGTCAAATCCTAAAGACACCTATTATGTTGCTATGTCCCTTTGCATTGTCAGAATGTCAGGCTATGACCTATATTGTATATATGTCATATTTTGTGCTAACATCTAAATTTAGCAAATACTTTATAAATATTGTACAACATTGGGAGCATGGGGGAAGAACTAACTTTCAGATATTCCCGGAAGCCCTAGTCTAATTATTTTCACAGCTCACGGTACTTCAGTGTGGTAGTCAGTAGTAACAATGTCTCCTAACAACCAAAAAGCAATAAAGTGACTGAAGAGCACAACCCTTAGCGACCTTTGTAAAAACTCTAGTGTTACACTGCATTCACAGAACACATACTATACCAAGAACTAACATGTATTATGTTTGTCTTTTTACAGCTGGCAAAGAATACGGGCAGCTTCCATGGCTTATGACAGAGCTCATTACAACAAGGCTCTGCATAAAAGCTGGGGGGTTGTGGAGCACACCATCGGGCTGCTAAAAGCACGGTTTCTATGCTTGGTGCGGGCCAGTGGTAAGCTCCTATACACGCCATGCAAAGCTGCCTGAGTCATCATGGCATGCTGTGTGCTATATAACCTGTGCCTGCACCATGGGGATTCCTGGGACATTCCAGAGGAACTCGAACCAGAGGTACACCAACATCCTGCCTCTGGCTCCCGAAGCACAGCAGAGGGACGTCGAGTCAGACCTGAACCTATTGCTAATGTCTTTACACGTGAGTATTTACATATGTTTACAATGCATGCATTACATATTTCAGCACATCATGTTTGGGTTAGAAACCAACCTAGGAGTGTAAGACATAGAAAGCACACGTTAATCATTTGGGAAATGAAATAGCAGACATATTTGTGTAAGAGCTGGACCTTTATGTGACACTTTACAAAAACACATTGCCAAACTAGGGCAGAGTGCAATTTAGTTTAGATTTGGGCAAGCATTGCTTATGCAGCCAGACAAGAATGAAAAATACAATCCAGCAGCATATAGTTACCACTAAAGCATGATTAACACATCCTAATAATGTAATCTATTTCTTTACAGGGCGATATAATCCCTCTGCTGTGCTGCCTCTGGAATGTCACATCACAGACTACCGGACATTCGTGGATGATATTGCTTCCGGTTAAAGGAGAAATCCACCTTTATGTTCCTCCACTCCCAAGCTCATGTGAGGAAGTGACTATATAGTGGGCCAAGGTCTAAAATGTCATTGAAACCTTCATAAACACCCAGGAAACTGTATACTGGCTCAGTGCCCAAATTTAGGGCGACGTGGTTTGAAAGGACACCCTTCCTAAAATATATAGAGAGCCCAGGAGCCTCGTCATTCTTGGCACAGCCTAGCTTCTCTTGGTTTTTGCTGCAATTTTCCCTTCCAGAAAGGTGTACACCTGGATGACCTGGCGGAACAGACAAACGCCTTTTGACATTCTGATCATTGGTTTGAGGAGCAAAAAAAAAAAAAAAAAAAATTGACTGTTGGCACAAAGTTAATGTCACAGATCAGCAGCACTGCTGATCTGGTACTTTTTGTCCTCCTGATAGTATAGTGTCTGATTTGCAGAAGCTGTTCCCACCTTGCTCTAGCTGCTCTGCACTTAGGGGCGTTGTTGAGCCATTTCTGCTAATTGAGGCAATAGGTTTTACTACCTGAGGTTCCTGCGAGTATTCAGTTTCCATTCCTGGTTCAGTTCCTGACCTTGGTTTTGCTTGTCCTGACCATGCTTGTTCTCTGCCTGCCCTGACCCAGTCCTGTTTTCGGTTGTTGAATTGGCCTGTCGACTTGGTACTGCGCCTTGGTTATCTCCAGCTGTCAGCTGCTACCTGCATGGGTGAGTATGAGGGCCGCAACCTGGGTGCCGTTTGCAGCAAACCCCAACAGCCCTTGCGGGGTGCTCTGGTGAACTCCGGGTGATACCTTAGACTCTGCGCCTCTGATATCACCTCGGCTAAATGTGCTGGTAGCACAGGGTCCACCTCCTGTCTAGTGTCCGTGACAGTTAAATTGTCCCTGAAGTTTCCAATACAAAATGACTAATAGGATTAGAATCATGTAAACACATAAATAAAGCATAATATCTGGTAT
>NC_092863.1:106669028-106673239 GCF_032062135.1 Pyxicephalus adspersus | reverse complement strand
CACAAAGAAAATTCATTCATAAAATATATGTACATAATACATTCAAATACAAATATGTGACAATGGGACAAAGGCAACGAGGGGGGTTAAGTAGCAGTTTGGAGTGGAAACCATGCAGACATTTGTACTGAATATTTGTGAAAAAAAAAAAATGACAAAACATTGCAGAAGATTTTTTAAACAGAAACTGGCATTACAGACCAGGCACAAAAACATTACCGCAACAGATGAAACAATAATGAAGATTACAGTCACATCACTGCATAACATGCAAGCAAACTTAGATACTCCCCTCCCCCCCTTACACAAACCAGTCCAGGTAAAATACTAATAATGAAGACACACACACACACACTAAATGGTTCTTGATACATGTATTATAACATCTTTAGCAATAATCCTTTTCAAATATTTTATTTCTATCAAGCCAAACTACAATTAAACTTTATTCAGATCACAAATGCTTGGTGAGAATTTTTTACAATTCATACTATGCTGTGATGACATTATAACGTGCTAATTAGTATATTATATACAGCTTGATATAAATTAGTTTGCAGTGGTGCAAAGCAAACCAAAAAAAGTATAAAAACAGTGCAACAAATGTAACAATAAATTCATTTTGTAAATTAGTAAAATGTAAAAACAAAAAAGTAGCACTTACCCAAAAGAAGATGAAGCATTAAAGATTCTAACTGACCTGTAATGGAGTGTAGATGCGCACAGAGTAGGAAGCAGGTGTGCGCTAATTAATAGGTTAATGGTGAGATCATAGCAAACTGACCCTCAATCACACAGCTGCAAACTAATCTCCTTAATTGGTGGATTCTCAACCCCATTGCTCATTTATCAAGGCAGGAATCCGGCTGGCAAGTGTACTAGCACTCGGCTCCGCGTAAAAACGCCTTGTATATTGGCGCGTAAATACTTCCGTGTATTTCCTTAATAAATCAGGGCCATTATGTTCATTACTTAATAAAGATTGACTACTGGCATTTTGACAATCTGCAGCTATATTTCAAATTTTGATTAGATAAGGCGATGTAAAGTAAATATTGTTACTTTTTTGCCATTTATATTATTTGCCACTGTTATGCTATTGGATACATAATATATTTCTGGTTCAGCCTGTAATTTTCTGTCATTCCATAATCATTCATAATCCATTTATGACATTTATCTAGATATGTTCACTATCAGATCTCACACACACCTCACCAAGCCTCTCCTCCATCCTCATTCAGTTCATGCCCGTTATGTAATTGTACATAGTTCCATCCTCACACTCCTGTTCTCCAGTGTCTCCCCTAAACCACTACAACTATTATTCCTCACACACCTGTGCTGCCCCCACTGACTAGCGCGGGACCCGGAGCCCCACTTGACAGGGCATCTGTGAGCCAGCTGTCACATGCAGGGATTGCGCAATGTGTGTGACTGGCATCTTCCCTCTTAACCAATAGTTCTACTTTGGGTTGTCAAGCCACACTTTGTTGGATGGGTGGCATGATTAGCCAATGCGTTAGGGCATGAGGGTATGGGCCCTAACTCATTCATCTTCAGCACATGCGTGAGCGCCATCCCTCACATTACACTACGCCTCCATCAACACTCCCCCTCATAAAGGACAGGGTTATCTTAATATCTTTTAATGAGCTGCCTCATATCAATGCCCTGATCTGACAGTCTTAATATACCTTATAGCCATCAAGTCATGCCTTTTCACTACTTACAATAGTGTCCTTCTGATGAAGCCCTTGTGGAGTCAAGGACGTAGAATGGAAATTTGTTATGATTCATTACATTTAATGTTGCGTATGATCTTACTTTTTTTAACTTTGTGAACATAATAAAGTTGTATAGAAATACTTTTAAACAAAATCATTTACTTTTATAGGTATACAATTGTAGAAGCCCCATAAAACAGTCCCACTCCAGATGACTTTTGAACCTGTTCTTTAAAGATAAACAAGCTTTTGTTATAGGAACTGCATATAAATAAAATGATTTAACAATCTAAAAATGGAAGTTGGACTAATCAATCAGTAGCAATAGATTTAGAAGATACTTGAGATAAGGAGGTTGCAGAATCAGATGGTCCCAATCATCCACTCAAACCAAAACAAAGTCACAAAAGAACTTAAAAGAAAAGGATAATTCAACTAAACATCATCCCAACTCTCAATCTTAAAATACATCTAACATGTTCACTCATGAAAGTAAGATATTGTATATAGTTAAAAATAACCCCAACACTAATAAAATCAATGAACTCTAATACAAGATCAATTAATAATCTGCAGAAGAAAATGGGGATATTGTTTCAACTGATGGAGGATGATATACTTTTTGATCTAAATAAAATTCCTGCTATGTAAGTGGCCCCAGGGGTCCTTAATTTGCATTTTCCATTTTGGGCTCCTAGGTGCACTTTCTTACAAAACAGCAGCCCAAATGTTCAATTTCCACAAGTTTTTAAACTCATGATCCCCCTATTTTGAAATTAAAAAAGGAAATGTTGGTTATTAGCTATGAGGGTCCCCTGTGTACCCTAAATATTTTAGGAAATTACAACCAACAAATTTAGGAGATATAAAGGACTGAACACAATGAGTTGTTAGGCTGCAGAACATGACAAGCAGACTTTACATTCACAGCGATCATACTGCGGGTGGATAGATTTCACAGCATGTTTGTCCTACCCGGTCTGTTGTCTGTCCTACCCCCCCCATCTGTGATCACATACATGATTTGTGTCACCTAGGTATAGCGCTAGGAGGTGACATCTGAAGTCAGGCTGAATTCACATTGGCAGTAAGGTGGCATTTGCTGTGTTTACCCCTCACCAGGAACCAGTGCTGCTTGAAAACTGCTAGGCCTGAAAAGCCCAACATTACCGCCTGTTACCAATCCCAGGTACCCAGCAGTTTCCATGTAGTCACACAGGAGGGGCATTTTTTACTGCCAATGTGAACTAAGCCTAATTTGTTAAGCCACATTGATCACAATATTACACTACTACAAGGTATTACACTATTAAAACATGGAACTCTAGAGCGTTGGATTAAAATACACAGCACTGGACTGTTGGGGTATAATACAAAAATTGTACATTCTAACAAGCCAGGCATTAGAAAGTTGGAACAAAGTATAGGGGGGCAGGTAGAACACTGACACAATAGCAGGGGTTACTGGATACCTATGGCATAAATTGCTAGGAGCTCCAAATTTGCTGTGTCTAGCCCCGCCTACTTTTTACCACCCAACTAAACAAAATTTCTGGGGACTGAATGATGTTGAGGCACGCCATTAATGCATTCCTAATGAGTTTGCCATCTATTGTATAAAAAGATTCCTATTTGAAAGGGAACAGTCCATAGTCATATGATAAATTTGTTCTTGAGTTAGATTTATTCCAACAAAAAATGTGTTTACCTTTGATGAAACTATATATTTATTTAAAAATACTAATACAAAAACAAAGTAGTTGTCATGGGCAGTAGATGGGCCCCTACATATAGAATTTGTATTTGGGGGGGGCTAGAAAAGGGAACATTCACATACCTTGTCTATGTACCTCAGCTACATACTAATGTGGAAGAGGTACATCGACATCTTCCCAATATGAACTGAATCCCTGCTGCAAGAAATTCAACAAATTAGTTATAAACTTTATATTGGGATACAATTTGTTAAAATACATAGTGCAAAAAAAATAGGGACGGTAGGTTATCTTCTTCCCTCTTTAGAAAACCCACAGTTGGTAATACATCCATCCAATACATGCATCCTATTCGCAGTTCTCAAGATTGAAAAGAAACTGCTCCAATCCAGAAGATTTTGAACTACAAGCAAATGATCTGCAAATTAGATTACAGCAAAGAGACTATAGTAAAAAGTGCCTTAAAAAAGTTTACAAAAAAAAAGGGAAGGTAAAAAGTAGGAGCCATTTTCTCAAAACAAAAAAAAAAAAAACCCATTAGACTAATTACAGAACATACAAAAAGACAACTGCAGGGAATACTACGTTGGCTACTAGGGCATATCCAACACCGTCCCTTATTCACAATTATTTGTAAACATTTCTCAGATAATGTAGATTTTGAATGTCAAGTTAAGCCACCAGTAAACATTTCTAAAGAATGCTTATCAGAAAGCCAGAGGCAAAAATCAATGTGAACTCTTTCCCCACTCCACGTCCTAAAACAAAA
>NC_092863.1:106646287-106668220 GCF_032062135.1 Pyxicephalus adspersus | reverse complement strand
AACAAATTGTTCCAATATGTATGTATCCTTGGTTCTGAAAGATGGTAAGCTCACCCTAGGGGTGGGACCTGTTCATACATTGAGGCGATAACAAAGGATTTCTCAATGAATTTAGTGCATTTCAGGTCTGCTGAGGAATACTTCAGTTTCATTGAATTAGCTCTAGTTCTTGTACGATTTTACCAACAAATGTTAACACAGCATATTCTATCATCTCTCCAGTCACGGAACACTTCCTGCTCATTTGTGTGGCTGAGTCGGTCACAGGACTTCCACCATACGTCACAGCCTGTACCCGTCACAGGACTTCCACCATACCTGGAAGTGACATCACCGACTGACCGTTCCCCCAGGACCCTGGTACAGGCTGGAATACATTTAAGGTGGGGTAAGTGTGCTGTTGCAGCTTTCAAACTTTTGGAAGTGACCCAATATCACTCCTTGGGAGGCATTGTGGACATAAGTTTGTGCCCCTCTGGGTACCTCCATGCGACGCTTTAACTTGCCCAGCGGTCTAATTCCATGCAAATTTCCATGCAGAAAAGCAGTACAAGTTTTTTTGCATTAAAATGTATTTTTCATTGTAGGCTATAATTTTTAGGCATAAATCACAGATAATAAATTTATAATTAAATTTAAAATAAATATAAGTGTAAAGTAGTATGTATAATATATAATTATATTAATGAATACTTCTTTGTATTGGACTCAATACAGCTATTTTGTATTGAATGCAATACAAAATTTATTTGAATTTCCCACCAATCAGCTGGCCGGCACCAACGTCACAGGGAAACCCCAAAGATCGTCTCTGCACTGAGCGGCTGGAGATCGAGGAGGAGGAACGTGTGTGTCCCCAGGACAAAAGTAATTTCCTTTGCCATTTCTTCCATATACTTATACGTTTACCTAATTACACGAAATATTTATTAAATTATGACAATTCTTGTAAACTTTTACTTTACTATTTTGTTACCATATTGACGCTATGCTTACCCGTGATATATTCTCTCTAGTGTTCCCCATATACCCTGCCTGGATGTATTTATATGCAAGTCCAAGGTATCGTGAACTAACATTTATCTACTTTTTGCCTTTATGTGTAGTTGGTATTTTTTGGGACATTTATGACATTGGGCAATTGAACATTATTTCACATTTTTGATATGGGCGTTTCCTTAATTGGAGTTACAAACCTGCATATATTTGTCAACCGATAAACTGGCTGATTGATGAACATTGAAGCAAATTTTATGTAGATATTTTTTGCAGATGCCTGCTGTAATTCTATATTACAATTAATATTGGGTCAACAACAGACTCCTGACAAAGCAGACCAGATCTGCGAAATGCATAGAGTCACATTTACACCCAGGAATTCTTTGGTTATCCCATCATCTGCAGATTGGGCTAATGCAAAATGTTTTTGGAACAATTTATAAGATGCTTGCTTAGGTCATATTTAATACAGCAGGAGGTGTGTAGTGCCTATTTAGGCCCTATCCATGTTTTTAGAATGTATACATAATGTGTTTATGATAACCTACAACGAACACTTCATGTATTTTATTAATATTGATTTTATCATACTTCGTATGGATTACCCTAAAATCCCTCTTTACGCCATTACCAATTTGGCATCTCATTCCTCAAATTGGTAAAATTACCTTTTAGCCCTATAATTGATATTTTGGGATGCAGGTACCTTAATATTAATTACTAACTAAGGGGTTTCATCCTTTTGGTTTGTTATCTTTTTGGACATTCTTGAAGTTTGGACCAAGATTAAGACGATTCCCGGTTATACCAGAGATATGCGAGCCGCGAATAAAAAAAATAAACCTAAAAACTTACACACTGAAACAAGTGTTAGTTTTAATCTGTTTAGTTGTCTGGAGTCAGTTGCTACTTCAAAATGTAGTTCTATCTAAGAAAATATATATATGGTCTTTGTGCAATGGAGTAGGCCAGCTCTGCAAAACATGGAGGAAATGTTTGAGCTTTCCTAATTTGAGTACAAACGGTGGATTTACAGAGTAGTAGTGCCGTTTTATTAAGAATTGAAGTCTGCCATTGTCAATATTTGTTGATGTATATCAATGTCTTAACCTATAATTGAAACATTTTATTATTATGTGAAATATGTTTTTAGGAAACTGTTGGTATCTTACAATACTTCAAAAACCCCACTATATAAATATCCCTGTATCCTAAATCCAGAGATTATGGATATCCTTTGTTTTTGACAGAAATCACTGAATCACATTGAAGGGAGTCTTCTGCTCACAGGGCAGGCAGGTTTGGAATAGATGTGGAGGATGGGGTAAGTCAGGATGAACATGTAGGTAAGTGGGTTACTGTACTTAGAGGGGAGTGGTAGGGGCTACTAGAAAAGGAAGGCCAGCCCTGTGTGAGCACCCAAATTTGATAAGTTATGTGAAGATGCATGGGTGGCGAACCCAGTTGTTGTAGCCCTAGATGTTACTGCTACCTAGAACAGCTGGGAGGGTAAAGCAATGCAGGAAGGTGTAGACAATTAATTAGTTTTAATAGGGGATTCAATGATCAGGAAGACTTATAGCATAGTTTTGTCACCCATAACTTCCCAACCAACTGATCTGCTGTCTCCCTGGTGCCAGGGTTTGGAATGTGGTAAACCAAGTGTGAAAATTATTGGGTAGGACATGACCCAACTTGTCTTGGTCCATGTTGGAACCAATGACCGGATATATGGAAGATCCTGAAGTTGAAGGACCTCCAAAGTTATATTCTTTAGAATATAACCTGTGCCATGCACACAACACAGGAAAGGCAGAGGGAGCTTAAATAGCTAAAGGTATGGCCTAAGTCCTGATGATAAAAAAGGAAGGGTTTGGGTTCTTCAAGCATTGGGCCGACTTTTCCTTGGGGTAAAAATTCTGTGCCAGAGATGGTTTGCATCTAAATAAAAAGGGGGTCTGCTGTGCTAGCTGAAAGATTTTTGGGAATATTTAAACTGGGACAGAGGGGGTGGAACAGTCAAATAAGGCTCACACTTGGGCTTGTGAACAACAAACTAAGTAACCTTTATAACACCTTGTAAACAAAAATTGTAACTGGGAAAATTAGTGGTAGCAAGGTGGAAAGTTTGGTTCAGTGCACAGTCTGCCACATGTATGCACAAATGGAGTAACAGCTCCTAGGTGAATACCGATGTGACAGATGAGAGCAAGTCGCCTTTCTGGTATCTCGCATTGGAGAAGTGCATTGCAGATTGAGAGGGGTCTCCTGCTCACTGAGCAGGCAGTTACTGGTTTAGATGTGGAGGGTGGAAAGGTTAGTCAGGATGAACATGTAGGGAGTTGGGTTGGGTTGTACCTAGAGGGAATGGTAGGGGCTCCCAGAAAAGGAAAGCCAGCCCTGTGTTTGAGCACCCCAACATGTTTACAAAGTTATGTGAAGATGTGCAGGTGGCAGGCCCAGCGGAGGCAACTCTAGATGTTACTGCTATCCTTAACAGCTGGCAGAGCAGCACATCTAGTAGTGGTGGTGAGGGAATTGCAGGAAGGAAAAGATAATTGGTGGTCATAAGGGATTCCATCATCAGGAGGACTGATAGATTAGTTTATCGCCTTCAACTGAATGGTTTGCTGTCTCCCTGGTGCCAGGGTTCGGCATGTGGTGGACCGAGTGGACAAACTACTGGGAGGGGCTGGACAGGACCCAGCTGTCTTGGTCCATGTTGGAACCAATGACAATATAGATGGAAGATGGAGGATCCTTAAATCAGTTTAGGGAACTAGATTGCAAGCTGAAGAAAAGAACCTCCAAGGCTATGTTCTCTAGAATATGTGCAACACAGGAAAGGCAGACGGAGCTTAGACAGCTAAATAGATGGCTTAAGTCCTGGTGTAGAAGGGAAGAGTTTGGGTTCATAGAGCACTGGGCTGACATTTCATTGGGGTACAACCTGTATGCCAGAGATGGTTTGCACCTAAATGAAAGGGGGTCTTGCTGTGCTAGGGGAAAGATTTAGGGGAATGGTGGAGGGATATTTACACTGGGACAGTCAAATAAGGTGGCAGGAAGGTTAGTCAAGGGTCAGACACTAGTGGAGGGTGGATTGGGGATAGTTGCGAGGAGGGTTTATGGATAATTGTATGGAGCTTCCCATGTTACAAACAAACATTGGATTGTTCAGTACGAGTTGCACTGCAAAACAAAAGGTTTTGGCAAGCAGCAATGGTAAATGCAGCAATGGTTTAAAGAGCCTGTTCACCAATGCTAGAAGTCTGGCAAACAAAATCGGGGAGTTGGAAGACTTAATGAGTGAGGAGAATTATGATTTAGTTTGTATAAGGAAATATAGAAAGTGGAATTTTGCCAAGTCTTGTTGAAGTTATGTATTTTTGTGCTTTGGGCATGTTTTGTAAATAATTAAATTATGTTGAAACTAGTTGTACTCTTATTAGTAAACTGATGTCTGCTTCCCCTGCCTTTTTGCCTTGAAACTCTCCCCTTCCTCCCTTAGAACAGGATATTCATGTCAGGAGGACAGGTAAATGGCCTAAGAGAACTACAAGGACATTTGTCATGTCTGCAGGGATGAGCGAGTGAGAATGGTAAATTCGATCTCGTGGTGAATCAGGCCCTTCTCCCTTACTGAAAATTTAAGCGAGAATTGCCTTCCGATTTGCCTAGAGGTCAAGCTCTCGCTGAACAGAAGGACTTCCTCTCGTATCTTTAACAAGTGTATCATTTGTAAGATACTTATGTAACAATGCCAGGAGGTTCTCCTTTGCTGGCCAACTTCTGATTGCAGCTGTGGCTGCATTCATTAGGAGTGTGTGATCCCCGGGGCAGTAGAGGTTCATTAACCTCTAGTGACCTTGGGATTTACGGTAACTCTGAGCGCATCAATAATTGCAGCTGTGCAGCAGCTATGATCCCCAGGGAACTTAACTACAGGTTAAGTGCCCCGGAGATCATAGTGGAACTGCAGTTATCTGCAATTCAGTTCCCATGGTCACATGACCGTGGGAACTTTGCAGTCACAGCTGTGACCCCAGGCACTAGAGGTTGAATGGGGACAAGTTTCCCCATTCATCACATCTAGTGCCCCATGTTCTTGGCTTGAGAACACATACGACTAGTAAAGGGCTGCAAGAGCAATCCGATTGCAATAGTTGCTAAAAATAACTTGCATTCTCCGACCATTGACTTAAATGGTGAATTTGGCATTTGATCACCCGAACAATCTCTCACTATTCGATCAAATAGCGAGATATTCTACCAACATTAGTCACTGGCAAGGTACCGATGAATTGGCATAAGGCCAATGTGGGTCCCATCTTCAAAAATGAAGCAAAAAGTCATTACCAGGTAACTACAGACAAGTTAGTTTATCGTCCTTTAACAGCTGGCCAACAAAGACCCAAGGTTTTATCCAGGATGATGGGTACATTTGGCCTGGATACAGGTTATAGGCAGAGTGTTTTTCTGTGTAATCAGACAGTTTTCCTTTTGACCTGAAGGGGGGGTTAAAGTACCAGGCTGAATGACAATAAGCTTCTTGGCCAGATGGCGGAACTAAAGAGGCCTGGGGATATTCAAGTGTAATTGTCTCAGCTGAAACCCATCTTGGAGATTAGGCTGGGGATATAAACTCCGAGCCTGCTCTTTCCTGTGTCTGTCTTGGCTGGTGAGCTGGGAGGAGGTCCAAGGTGACCTGTGAGCAAAGATACAGACTTTGTTTGGTAAAGCTGTATGGTTAGGGCCTTGGAGTCCTGCACAGCACTAGGTCGGGCTAGAGATTATTAGTAAAGGTAACTAACAGTTAGTGGCCAGGCTTTCTTTTGCTGTTTGTTTGATTTTGCCTGTTTTTGTGTGAAACTAGCATTAGTGAATAAAAGCCTTGATGCACTGATAACCTGCTGGCCCCGTTTGAAACACCCCCCATTGCCATGGGTAATCTCAGTCCATAGTTGGAAAGGTCCTAGGAGAGTTTGATAAAGAACCACAGAGGAGTTTCTGCTAGAAAATATTATAAGCGAGTCAGCATGGCTTCAAGAAGGACTGAAGTTGTCAAACAAAATTTACTCTTTTTATGAGGAAGTAAACAAAGCCCAAGTTTGGTCTGCTAAAGTAATTGACACTGTACCCCACAGATGGTTAATTTGTAAGTTAGTGTAAAGTCAATCTATTTACAGATTGAAAACTGCCTAAACCCCATAGTGGCAATCCCAAGTGTGACTCGGAGTTTTTTTTTTTTTTTTTTTTTTTTTTACAAAAAGTGGTAATCCACAGTCACTTAGGGTAAGAAAAAAGCCCCCCTTACCTGCAATAAATTGTATTTTAATTATATTGTATTTTAATTATATTAAAATAAAATACTGCAATAATCAGCTATTAACTAGAGACACAAATAACTATGGGTAGAACACCATTGTAATGTATAGGAAACATTATCTAAATACACCTAGTAAATGTTAAAATTACTCGAGCTATTAAATATATATTTAAAGCAAGATGAAACTAATTTGTTGCTAATTATTTTGTTCTAATAATAGACTTTATACAATTGCATATTGTAGCAAGTAATCCTTTGTATATGGTTTATCAGTATCATCATTACTTCATTATCAAGTCATCATGGTGCAATTGACCTATTGGTCTGAATGGATCTTTACAGTAAATGTACAAGTAAATTATATACATTGTAACTTCTATGGTATGTACCAAGAGTAGGTCTAACAATATGTCTATTGTACTTTTAGAACTATGTCTTAACTTTAACAACTTTTCATAAATGTGATTATATTAACTTTTATTCTTAGGATTCAAGTGAGAAATAGAGAAGGCAGGCTTTCTTTCAGCAACACTTCAAATCAAAATGTGCTTTACTTAAAACCTATATTTATTTTATATTTAGTATCCTGTGCTATACAAAGTCCACCTGTACTTAGAAAATGGTGATACAGGTGTTTTACAATACCAAAGTATAATGGGATATTGGGTCCTATGCTCGTTGTCCCATTAACCTGACCCATTTTGCCACCAGGGTATTTGGAGACTGACACTCAACCATATAAGAAATTTAAAGTATTATATTACATAATGTGGAAACATAAGACATGCTTCAACACATTCACATATTTTCACACATTTCCACATTGCTTTAACATATAAAACATGCTAATAATAGAACACTGGTGCATAGCATATTCCAAAACTCACTGCAAAGTCTGTGCAAGAATCTGTTAGGTCTTTGGTATAACAATAAAATGTTGGCAATTCATTAGGCATGTTATATGTAATTAATAGGAATTCTCTAATTACTACAAAAGACCAGTAAACCCCATACATTGAGCATTTAAGGACTAGAACATGTTCCGTAATCCTGGTTCCTGTAAATTAGGTGAACATTAGGTGAACCATCAGGATCCAAACCCAGGGATGCTTCGGTGTCTGGCTGCAGCTCTGTTTACTGTGCCACTTGAGGGCCCCTCCCATGAACGTCCTATTGAAGCTATGTCTCTGAACTTCCTGTTGCCTGATTATTGTGCTTTGCCAATATTTTGCTCTTCCTGCTTCCGTTACATTGCGCTCTCCAAACTGCAACCTGTGTACGGACCCTTGGCCCCTTTTTTAAACGACTACTCTTCCTCAACGCCGTCTCCAACTTACACCATTGGCTACTGACATCGGCTTGTGCTTTGACTACACTTGCGTTTGCTCATTATCTGCTACCCCTGCTTGTGCATAGATCCTGGACTGCTTCCGCCTTTGTCCGCTTGCAGTTTCAGCCACTGGACTCCGAGCCAGACCCCTGATCGTTATATTACCTCTCCAAACCCAATGCACCAATGAGGGTTAAGGTCTATCACAAGATGTTCAACTATGTTTTTCCCCTATATGTATTACTGCATTGCAGAATACTTTATAATAGAAAGTGTAATGTGCTTCAAAAACCCTCATTCTTTTCTCATTTTACCGTTACATTCCTAGGGGTTAGTACAACAAAACACTCAACCAAAAAGGACAATAGTTAACACCTATCCATTCTCTCTGATGCTTAGGTGGATTTCAAGGTCTCAGGCCTAGAGGCCAACCTCTCCAGAGATTACTTATTTATCAGCAAACCTTTGTTGCCGGATAGTTCTCCAAACATGCAGTTAGGAGAAGTGCCAGGAATACAGAAAATCAACTGGAATTTTCCTTTCCTTTTGCTGCTCCTTATGCCAGCATATCCCTCTAAGTATCAGTACCAATTTAGGTGTTGGCTGGTGATCAATATAGAAGGATATGGATATATGGCATAAGGAGTGCACATTTGCCCTCCTACAGTATGGTATACCTGAAAAAGGGGAGATTAAATATTAGGTATGATGTGAAGACAATTTAGCTATACTGAATTGAAACAGATCAGATTATATACTAACCATTTTTGGGGAGGTCAAAAAAGGGTAAATGAAGGGAAAAACCCTCAAAATTATTCCAGATAGAAATACATTTGCAACTTATGATGGAAGTCTCCACATGTCCTGTGCAATACTAAAATAGGTCTCAATAGTTGGTATTCTATGATAATTAGAAATTGAAAAAAAGCAGATACCTGAACAGATAGATGCATGCCAACATCTCTGCACTCCTGACACCACTTATCTTTTAAATTGTATAACTTGAGAGGTATTCCCTTTCTCCTTGTAACATAATATTCATATCCAGGGTCTTCAAATGTATATTTGAATATTGTTGATTTAATATTTGTGAATTTGTATATTTTTTTCCCCTTCTGTACACAAGTGGCTCTGATAAGTCTTCTGTCCATCAAGCACTCCCACCCACATTCTAAATGAAATGAAGGTTCTTCATGTACAGCAAAGTAAGGCACAAGACTCATAATCGTCTGACAATGCAACACAAACTGCTTTTTCACATCATGTCCAAGACCTTTCACTAAACCCCAAACCTCCCTCTAGGTTTGGAAATGGAGACACAAGCAATACACCCAAATTATGTAATTGTATCCCTAGTGCAAATGCACTACTTCTCACATGCTCCAATTCTATAAACATAGCATCTAAACAATATTTAAAAAATTCAACCCACATTAGTAATGTACCAGTCACCCAAACTCCCCAAATATCAATATCTTAAAATATATTTATTAATCAGCATGAAGTTAGAAATCTTTCATCATATAGTCCAGGGAAGAGATTAATTAGAATTAGGCCTACGTTTGTTCTGACAGATTTAGATAAGTTTGCTGCAACTATTCTACTTTCTAGGTACCTTTTCTTAAACAAAAACTATACATAAGGACGGCTATCCTACATTTAACTATTGGAGGCATAGGCACCTCAATCAAACTAACAAGGACACTCGGATAGTCTCCGACAAAGCTATTGCTCCTCTAGATCTTGATTCACTCCCTTTGCTATAAAATACATAAGGTCTGGTCCAACCAATTAGCTTCAGAAGTCACATTTTGATGCATTTTACATTTTTTTTTTATGTGGTAAATCTGACCCAAAAACCAGAAAAGCTGTATTATTTGGCGAGCTATCACATATACACATCTTTTTTGTTGGACCTCCTATACCTTCTCACCATTGGATTTTACTAAAGATTAAAATACTAAATTCACCTAATGAAAATAAAAGTTCTTCACAGCATGGCCTTGCCTTCATTTCAAAAACTTCCCCAAAATCACCCATTATTTGTGTTTTTTTTCCTCATTCACAAACAATCTAGGAAAGCTCATTTTCAATCTAAATGGAAAGTGGCCTCCCTATATAAAGGTGACCTCCTGATAAATCTGCAGTTCCACAACACCATTCCTGTGGTTACATTGCAGAACAGTTGAGGATTTAACTACAACATACAGTTGTGACTTTTCAGTGGATTCTTGTTATACTGGAGATTGTTTATACAGATCAAAGGATGGCAATAAAGTTGATGAGCAACAACAGAACTAGTGAAAATATTTCTAAGAGTTCAGCATGTCATACATGTTTTCATCCCATGCCAACATCAGGAGTTTTGGGATCGCCTTCAGGACTCAGGGACACTTTGGATTTGCCCAGGAAGTGGCGCCAGTTGGTGACTTATTTTTTCTGATCGTACCCTATGTAAGTATGAATTAAACTGTCTGCCTTATACAACTTCAAGAAGTTTCCCCAATTTCAGAAAAATAACCATTTTATTTCCACTTTCCAGGTTGGACTTACAGAACAGAAAGTGAAGAGGTGTGCCATACAGATTTCCAGCGCTCTGGAATTTCTTGCAGAGAAAGGAGTCGTCCATATAGATGTCATTCGACATGGAATGCTGCTGTGTCAAACTCACTGACTTTGGCCTTGCTCGTGTCCAAGGATCAGTGATTAGATTCAAGTCTGGTACCGACTCCTATATGGCTCCTGAAATGGTTGAACTCAGCGGCGAGGAAGAATTGGCGGTGAACTCTGCCCTGGATGTATGGAGTTTCGGAGTGGTCCTCTTCTGCTTGCTTACAGGGGAATGTCCATGGCAGAAGACAAAGATTTCAGAAGATTTGTTTCCTGGCAACTTTGCTGTGATGACCCTCCAGGAGCATGGAACAGAATGCCAGCAAGTCTACAGGTAATGTTTAAACATCTCTTGGCCATAGACAGGGATCAGAGGAGCAGAACATCTGAAATCTTTCTGTACATGGAGGAAAGATGAAAGATTTATCCGTTACAAATGCTTCCACCAGGATAAACTCATCCACAACATATGAGTCGTGCAGCCATCACACATCTTGCTTCAGCAAACATTCCAACAGCAAAGCCTTAGTCGTCACCTCTAAGTTATCCCATAGCAGCACAAGGAGCCCTGAAGACCAAATCCAGGGGTTTCCAGGTCAATGGCAAGGACATCTTGCCCATTATTACTGGTAGATTATGAAATGTTGGTTTATTGGTGCAGAAGTGGAACTCACTTGAACAATTTTCTTCACTTGTCCTGGTGTCATCATTCAACAGGTAAATACAAACCTTAAAAACGTGCTTATACTCGTCCTGTTAAATTTCTGGGGAGTTTTACCAACCAAGTATTTGCAACCTAAACTGGATCTTGTTTATTGCCATCTGTTTTTCAGTGATTTACCATATAAAATGTATAAAGTTCTTGACATATTTAGACCTTTTGCTTCATAACATAGCTATTGATACCTTCTTAGGATTCCTCAGGAGAATGAAAAATGGCAATCTGCCTGGGAAGACCAGTGTGTGAGGTCCTCATGTGCATGGGGATTTACCCGATGGTGTTTTGGCAGTTGCTTCACTCATGCAAAAGGTCAGGATTTTGCAATTTATCATAATTTACTCTTTGGAACCCATAAGAATTCAGTAAAGTAAAGTAAAATGATGCCTTATGGTTTACTCGTTGAGCATTTAGTGGATTCGGATACTTACTGCTTATAAAAAAGCTGTGATAACCAAGCAGATAGAATTACTAAGGTACTCTAGGCAGGTATAACTGTCCTGCATTACAATAAGTGTATTCTTTTGTAATCTGTTGGAAATAATCATGCATAAACAAATATTGTTAGAGAATGCATGAGCAGGATCATGGAAAGGTAAGTGAATGTTATATACTTAATTTTAATGCTGCCATCTATATAGGAATTTGAGGCATCCTTATTCTGGCATGGGAACCTAGGACTCTAGTATCTTATAGAGGTCATTGAGCAAGAGCTGGGTAATCTTAGTACCCTACCATTTCCCAATATATTTTAGAAAGGCACCCATGTGTGATCCCCAAAACCTTCAGCCAGAAACTAAATAGATAATAAATCTGCATGCGACACTAGCACTGGGTCCAAATGATTTTATAAGTTACCATATCTACAAGAATTGTTTGTATCCGTAAGTACCCAATATGTTCCTTAACCCCTATGCATTTCCTATATTTTTACTCTTACATTTTAATTGCACTGAACCATTCCCCCAACTCAATCTATACATTTAGAACTGCATATTTATAAAGTACTTTGAACTGTGTATTGATTCTAGATCATATTGTATTACTGCCAAATGGATATTTTTATTTGATTACTCCCACATAATACTCAATATGCACACACTTTGGAAACATATACATTGCCTATGTAGTATATTGGACCCCTATAAGTGCAAATATTTTCCAATCAACTTGCACACAACCCTAACTCAGATATGGCTATCCAAGCTAACTATGATCACACTTAGGTCACCTAATTTAGGTGCAAACAAAAATCTTTGTCCCCAATTTGATATTCCATTTCTAGTTTCTTACCCATTTCAAAATATGCCTTATTTTCACACGTTTATACATTTTCTATTGCATATCTTTCCAAAACCACACAGTACCAGCTCTGCCCCACAACTCATATCCAGATCATGTAGTTTGATTCATCTTTATAGCCAGTCTAAATGCCCCCCTGCTGACTGGGACAAGCCACTGCATAGTGGGGCCCCAGGTTCCATGTAGGCAATCTTCTCAGCCTGCAATCAGTCCCCCCCTACTGGCCAGATAACCTTCTGTATATGGAGGCAGCCGAACTGCATGATTGGTTCTTTCCGTTACAGAACAGGAGTTCCTGTGTAGTCATGGGCAATCCCTTCCCCGATAAACACGCGGTGTGCAGATTTATTGAAGTTATCCAAGGCTGGAGAGAATACACCTTTATCAGAGAAGCTGAGTGATCAAGCAAACCTGGAATGGATCTAGTCAAGGATTGAAAACATTTGCTAACATAGCTAATGACTTAGGAAATCCATTACAGGTTTGCTGGATCACTCAGCTTTTCTGATAAAGGTGTATTTTCTTTAGCCTTGGAGAACTAATGAAACAGGGCTGGTGTGTGCATGTACCATGCAGTCCTCAGAGAAGACATGCCTATAATATGATGCTGAGCCAAACAATTTCCATTCCTAAAGGACAGACGGCCTAAACAGACTGGGCCAGGATAAAGCCATGGCACCAACTTGTGAATGGATAAGTGTGAGGATTATTGCCTTGAATGAAATCCCCCTTTTCCTGTAGCTATAGCAGAGATCTCAGGCCCACAGGAAACCAGAGATTGCACTGCAGTAATAGACCAGGATCCTAATGGGGAATAAGCTTTATTATCCACAGAAGTCAATGAAACCCCCATTCTCTGCAGAACAAAGACATTATTAGGATTTAATGAGGAAGGGAAGGAAGTGGCCACCATGGTGTACCTGACGCAGCCTTAAATAATGCTAATGACTGGCAAAATTAAAGCTCTAAGCATATTACTTCCCATGCCAGCAATGTTCAGCAGAGATGTTTTGGTGTTGTAATCCTTTTACCTGATCACTAGGATCTCTAACTATCCATCCACACACTTGGAATGCCAGATTCCACTAAGGCCAAGGGGAGTTATTTTCAGACAGAGGAGTTTCAATACAAAATCAATCCCCCAGCAATAGGATTAGGGGAGACCTACCAGATTAATCATAAGAAAATCCCTCAGTACAAACCAGCAGGCTATGGGCTTCCTATAACAAATTAACATAAAGCTACCAGAAAGGATTTAAATATATAAGTCTGTTAATCTAGAATGCAATGCAAACATTTAATAGATCCCATGAAACAGACCTGAGGAAATCCTAGGGTTACATACATAGGTCTTTTTAGGGATAGGCCTACTTTAGAAAGTGGCTACAAAAAAAAAAAAAAAAAAAAATCAGGAGTAAAAAAAAATCCCAATTAATCCACAATTGAGCCAACAATTCAAAGAACCAATTTCTTTAGATAAGCGAGGATGCCTTCAGGTGTGATCAATTGTTAAGGAACAATAGTTTACTGTTAGAGCATTTACACCTGTTGAATGTTCTGAGAAAGGCCAGGCTAAAATTCAAGCTCATTAAGGTGCAGTGGCTACAGGAATCAGGGTCATTCCTGGGAATTAGAGTCACAAGGGTAGGGCCCTATGCTCAGAAAAATGTAAAAACAATGTTAAATTGGCCTCCACTGGCAAGAATCCCCTTACCATGTCTTTTCTAGGTTTGGTAAACTATTCCAGGACATTTATCTTAGAATTTGCAAAGAGCATTTACCCCAAAATTTGCCCCACTATAAAACCTTCTGGAAGAGGATACACAATGGATATGGACTGGTTTGTGGCTCAACACAGAGAAGAGTCTCAAAGCAGCATTACTCCAAATCACATCCACTGGCCAATCCCAATTATGAACGACCCTTCACATACTGACTGCTACATCAGGGACAGCCACATCAGTTGTCCTGTCACATGAACAGCCAAGACCCATATCATGCCTCCAAATTACTTTGTCCAGTAGAGATAAAGTACTCTGAAAATTTTTTCCAATGATGGGGACGATTACATATCTAAACTGGCTACAGGTTTCAATGGGAGCAAATAGGAAGGTTGATGAAGTTAAGAAACAATTGTATTCCTAGGTGTGGCCAATATTACAAGGGCCACAATGGAGGGGGGGGGGGGGGGGAGAGAATGGTGCAGGATAATATGGAAGATGAATAACCCCCATGTGTATTATAGGCTATATCCCTTATTGTTCCAATTCATGAAGATATGGGTGAAGTGTTTATTTTATTATAATTTTACAAGAATAATGGAGTTTAGAATAAACAAATCAAACTGGGGAATCCATTAGCCATTCCAAAGACTCCAGTAGAATTAACTGCATAGGACTGGGAGCATGAGGATCAGGAAGATGGAGAGTGGCAGACGGCACCTGGAGTACCTTATAAAACATTCTTTTATGTATCTATATACTATTGTGTTGTATTATGCTGTATTGCATTTATAAAATGCTTTGAGAGAGGGGGCGTGGCCGGCCGATGGCAGAGTGAGCAGTGCATCCGCTCAGCTCCGTGCACCACCGGGGGAAAAACAGCCTAATTCAGCGCAACAGCGCATATAAAACACACCTGATGGGCCCCAAAGTGAAGGGGGGTCAGAGGAGTCGCACCGGAGGCGACCCTCCGGCACCCAGAAGCATCCCCAGCCTGTTTTCCACAGGCCCCAAAGCCGCGAGCGACCAGGCCGCAAAGCCGCGGCCTCAATTAGAGAGGGAGGCCGGATCGCGGCCGGACGCGGCCCGGAGCAACTCTGCCACCACAGTCTCCTCCTCAGACAGGGCACAGAGGACTGCTCCAACTATGGACACACCACCATCTGGCCAGGTAACTGACTCTCCTGACCATTCCCAATCCCCATCTAGTGCCCCATCTTCCAGGGGAGATTCTCCTAGGGCCTCATTTTCACAGGGGGCAGAGGAAGAAACCTGGGACTGGAAGGCCCATCTTAGGGCACTTCCAACACGTTCAGATTTGGATCATAGTATTGGGAGGCTTGAGGCAAGTTGCAAAGCGGAATTCTTACATATCCAGCAGACCTTACAGCAGGTTACTAGTACTACCAATACTCTTCAGAACACATGTGCGGAACTTTCTTCTCAACTATTGTCTCACGAGGCTGTACTGGAACGTCAAGCTGCCCAAATTCAGATGCTGTACTTAATGCAAGATGACGCGGAGAATCGCAACAGACGCAATAATATCCGTATACGCGGGTTGCCAGAAACAGTACCTAATTCTGAGTTGTACAATGCTGCATATACTATTTTTGCTCAGTTACTGGCGATCCCTCCAGAAGTAGACATCGAAATAGATAGAGTGCATAGGACCCTGGGCCCAAAGGGAAAGGATCCCCAACGCCCCAGGGATGTGATATGCCGGGTTCACTTTTACAGAACCAAGGAGGACATTATGAGGAAAGCCAGAAGTGTCAATGCAATTGAATATGCTGGGGCCCAAATACAACTGCTGCCAGACCTATCCAGACACACCTTGGATCTTCGGAGGGCTGTTCGGCCCTTATTAGACGCGCTTCGTGAACGGAATATCCCTTACCGCTGGGGATACCCATTCCACCTCATCGCCAGATTAGGCGGCAAGAATTACATCTTCAGAGGCCCCGATGATCTACCACGATTTTTGAGAAATTTACAGCTCCCTGAAGTGCGGCTCCTGGCATGGCCTGATGTTCCCCTGTCCTTCCCCTCCGGTCCCTCCAACCGCCCGGATCACAGGCCAATCGCACCCTCTACTTCTTCTTCACCTGGACGGCAGCAAAGCACTGGCCCGGAAACGGATTCATCTACCCTTATGTCAACGCTCTCAAATTCTTGATTGCCCTCCTTATTTTGTCTTCCTTCTGGAACCATACCCCACTGCTCACCTAAGATGTTTTGAGCCAAGCGCTGAAGGAAGGGGGGTTTTCTTTCTTTTTTCTCTCACAATAGAACTCAATTGTTTGGACAGTTGTACTATGATGAGGACACATGTATATCCTATCTTACTGGAGGTTGTTCATATTTTCTAGTATATCCATATCGGGAACACACACGGGCGGATCGGCCCGTTGGTAATGTATGGAATTATATATTTTTCTTTCTTGGTTCCCCTACAATGGAATCTTGTTTTGATAATTGGCAGGATACTTTTTCTCCTAGGCCCTATGTGGTCCGCCTTTTATTTATCTCTTAGATGGTAGTATTATGTTGAAAATGTTGCTACTTATTATGCTCTTTATTTATACAAGAATTTAGTAGAGCCCTGAGGGCCTATAACACTTTGGTTTTTCCCCCGGGTGGATATACGGTCTTGGAGGTTATTTTGTGTTCCCCTGTGGACCGGCCACCTTCCCCCACATAGGAAAACCGCCGGTTTAGGCGGAGTTGAAGGCGTTCCCTTCACTTAGTATACCCTTTGACGCCTGGGACCCAAGCCCCTCCCAGCCGCCTGTTCCCCCCCCCTTTTTTATTTTCCCCCCCTTACCTGACCTACCATAATTATTTAGATCCGACTGGCCTGTCACCATGTTCAACACACACTCGCATAATTCCCGAGGGTTGAAAGTTCGTACCCTCAATGTTAAAGGCCTCAATAGCCCTAATAAACGCTCCCAGGTGCTATACAACCAACATAAAGCCAAGGTTCATATCTTAATGCTCCAGGAAACTCATTTCCACTCCCATAAAATCCCAGTACTACGAAACCGGTATTATACCACTTGGATTCATAGCTCCAACCCCGAAGGTAAAACGAAAGGGGTATCCATAGCTTTTCATAAATCTATCCCGATTCAGATACTGGATACCTGTGTTGACCCGCAAGGACGATTTGTGTTTGCAAAGATCTCCTTATGGGATAAGATCTATACAGTAGCCACATTCTATTCTCCTAACCAACAGCCGACTCAAGCAGCGATCCAGTTTCTGACTAAGCTTAACTCGTTCATGGAAGGTGCTTTGATAATTGGGGGGGATTTTAACTTCCCGCTTGACCCTAGAGTGGATACATCGTCAGGGAAATCTTCTGTTTCCTATTCCAAATTGAATCTGTTTAAGGCCAAATTGAATGAGTTACACCTGATTGATGTTTGGCGGACCCTGCACCCTGGCGACAAGGATTATACTTTTTATTCTAACCCCCATCATACTTACTCCCGCATTGACTATATTTTTATCAGCCATAGATTACTAGATTTGCAGCCTACGGCTCATATTGAAAGCTGCCCTTGGTCAGACCACGCCTCGGTTTCCTCTATTTTCCAAATCCCTATAAGAGAGTGCAGAGAGTGGACCTGGAAATGCAATGACTCCCTCTTTAGAGACTCGGTCTGCGCAAGGGCTGTATTGGACACTATTAAAAATTTCTTAAATGACCATAGGTCCGACGAGACTTCTCTCCCTTTTCAATGGGAAGCTCTTAAAGCCGTACTGCGTGGGGTGTTAATCCAGCAAGGTTCTAGGCTTAAGAAAATCAGATCACAAGAGATTACCCTCACACTAGACAACATACAGAGGTTGGAAAGGTTGCATAAAAATAACATGTCCTCGGATGTATTTATTGAATTAACCTCTTCCAGGCGACGCCTACTTGAACTTTATGACTTGGCTCACCTGAAGTTTAGGGATAAATACCGTAAATCCTTCTATCAATATGGAGACAAATGCGGCCGACTTTTGGCGAGAGGCTTGCACCCCAGACCTACGGCCACATATATCCCTTCTATACGGAGTGCTTCGGGAGCTAACACCTCCATTCCCAAGGAGATATTAACAATGTTCCATAACTATTATGCTGACTTATATAATATTCAATCCTCACCACACCACCCTTCTTCCCTCCAGGACTATATAGCTTCTACAGCATTGCCAGAATTAACCCCAGAGGTAATAACTAGCCTGGAATCTGCGTTCACGGAAGCAGAGGTGACTGCAGTTATTAAAAATACTCCAGCAGGCAAGAGTCCAGGACCAGATGGGTTCACACCCAAATTTTATAAATTACATGTCGAAACTCTGGTACCGTTCATGACTAGGGTGTTCTCCTCTATATCAGGAGATAGTTCCTTCCCCACTCAAAGTCTAGAAGCCCACATTACTGTTCTCCCAAAGCCAGGCAAGGACCATTCCATTTGTTCTAATTATAGACCAATTTCCTTAATTAATGTAGATGCCAAACTTTTCTCCAAGTTGATTGCCAACCGTCTAGCCCGTTACTTGCCAAACCTGATTCATACAGATCAATATTGCACTGATATTATAAAATGACACTTTTTGTACCATGGATCTTTGTAATTGCAGGCCTCGCGGCCTTATGTTTTTGTATGCGCCATTTTATGTATGAGCCTTGTTTTGTAATTATTTCAACAATAAAAACGGATTGTAACAAAAATGCTTTGAGAAAGCAGGAGCAAATTTAGACACCAACAAAGATAAGGCTTTAGTAAGGAGGTAGCCGATCAGTGGGGCCAAAAGGATACAAGGAGAATTAGCCACAAAGTGTTATGATGTCAGGAAACTAAACGGCCAAGCGAAGAAGAGGACAAACACAATAGTAATAAGGCAGACACAGGACGTGACCAATGTGATGTGTAATGATTTGTGGCAAATTCAGACACTTGGCTCTCATAGCACTCTACTTGGTTCATGACAACATAAAGCAAGAGAGCTTGCATTAAGTGATATTTAAACAAGAGGCCTCCCCTTCATTCACAGCCACCCCAGAGGCTAGGATTTAACTACATTACATAACAAACCATACCCCAATAAATCCCCTTCTCTTAGTGGAGCCAAGGACATTGCAGGCACATACCAACTTCAAAAACAAAACTTATACCGGAGGGGCAGAAGTCACTCCATCTGATACAGTAGCTTTTCTCAATGCAAAGAAGTGCGATGACTCACGGCACACATTTTTTTCTAATTAGTTAGACTTCTCAACTCATAAGGACGGGCTGTGGGCAGCGGAGTCCTGGTTTGGACGGCTGCCACCAGCTCTTCCTTTTTACTTCCATTTGTTTATGCTACTAATAAGTATTGTCTATTTCTACTATGCTAAACTTAAGCCATTATTTATCGCAGTGGATGGACGGATCTATTCATTTTATTTTTTCATTTAGTCTGGAATTATCTGGGATATCCTTGCTATACTGAAAAGTACTCTCCAAAATTTCACATAAAAACTTGATACTATCTAAGGTATGTTCTTTATTAGGTTAATTATGAATTTCTTTCATCAATTATATACCATTACGTGTTAAATTTGCAAATTTCTAATATTTAATACCTCAAAGATTTCAAGAAAATTATACATATTAAAATTGAAGTCAACCTTTTTCATCTTCATTACCCTAGTTATGCCATTTTGTGGATTAACTAGATATTCCATTATTTTGGTTAAGGAAATTTGAAACAACATTTTACAATGTTAAAGTTTGGCATTTAGATTCAGTGTAAACCCATTCCTCCTTCTCCATCATTGAACTGATGTATTTTTCATTCACAAACAGCGAGTTCCTGTATTGATTAATATTTTTATTAAAATTAAATTGTAACCCTTGAGAAACTGAAAAAAAAAAAAAAAAAAAAAAAAAAAATTAACTTTGTATCCCTCACCTACAGAACAATCAAGAACCCTAGCATAACTTCTTTTTTTCACTTTTCGTGTATTATTCTTGGTGAGACCATTCTCATGCATCAATTTTAAATCTTAAAAGACAACTGTCCAAGTAAGACCGAATTGTTTTTCTTATACTTTTCTTCCTTTCTTTTCTCTTTAAATTTAACGTATGATTGTAAAAAGTGATATCTATTCATAGAACTTTCAACAGCACCATTCCCATTGCTTGAATTCACTCTCATCCCCTTGAGGACATACACAAATCAAAAAAAAAAAAAAAACACCCCTGAGAAAGCCTGCTTAGGGCGAAACGTGTCAGGAAAATATTAGCCGTATTTATTGACCCACTTTTGGACGTTGTATATGTGAGAATGTTTTAGTGATCAGTGGCTAAACTGTCAGACGTATAATAATTGATGTTTTGTATAAGTATAATTTAGTGAACGAAAGAAAGTAATTAAAACATTAGATTCCTTTGCCTTAAAGAGCCGCTATTCCTCTATCCCTCTTTCCCATTTCTGGGCTATTAAACAAAAAAAAAAAAAAAAAAAAAGCCAGCATTTTATATTATACATTAAAAAAACAAAAATTCTCATGTTAAAAAAACAAAATGATATCAATTTGTTCACCTGACAAATTTTGTAGAAAAATTATAACTCTGTTTCATCAGGTGTAGCATTTGAGATGTGCAAATCTATACAAGTAATCAACATATAACAATTAACACTTGAGCTATTTCAATTTAAAACAATTATCTAAATAACAAACCATTACAGTTTGCATATGCCTCAAAATTTTTGGCCTACCGCACCACAAAGATTAATAAAGAAGCGTTACTACATCTGGAAGGATGATTAGGACTCCCATCAGGAGAGTTACAGATTTTGTACATAAGAGGAGATAGCAATTCATCCAAACCTCCAGGAGAGAAGAGGAAAACTTCTGCTTTAATATATTTCTCCCCCCCCCCCCCCCAAACACTATTACTATTGACTGAAGCGTATCCAACCTCTCGGAGCATTATATAGCCCTTATTGTCTAAACTAAGTCATTAATATTAGGGAGAACCAAGCAGGGAATAGGGACAGAAAGGGTTTTTCTTCTACATAACATTGTATAACCATAGTTTTCATTCAAACATTAGTTAGTAGCCCATTTCAGTCATTTCATTATATAAATATAGCCCCTTCAAGCAAGATATACTCAAAATTCCTCCAACTTCATATACATTATAGTTACAACATTTTGAATAAAATATTAAAATATTTTATCAAAAGGCAAAGGGATTTTTTCACACAGGAATATATGTAGTAATAGAGCAAATTTAAGGCAAGATAGAAATACCCCCCCCCCACCCCCCAATTATCTTTGCTCATCTAAATGCTGAAAATACACTGAAACCAATCAAATAAAGCACTCAAGTATAACTGAGGGTTTGCACATTATTTCATTTGGTACAGTCAAGTTGGAGTATGATCCAATTCAAGATCTCACAACCACTTCCAGAAGCAAGAGAAAATATACGGGCATAGGAATAAGCACAGAGCAAATACCCTCTGACATGTAGAGCAGCCTTCTCCCTCTCTGCTGCAGCCCCAGCCCCGTATATCCCCAGGTGCATGCAGGCTCCGCCCTCTGCACATGATGTCATTACATCCGGCTCCGCCTCCAATACACATGGCACCATCCCAAAAATGTGGGCTGTGGAGAGGAGCGGATAATGGTGAGGCTGTTGAAATTCCCACCAGCCTGGCTATAAGCTACCTGCTGACATTAATCTCAAAGAAAAGGGTAGGATTCTTTCCTTTAAAATGTATGTATAATCAATGAAATTGCTGGCATTTCAAACCTAATCTGATGTTACATATATGATTTCTTTAAAGTCCAATTTTCATATATATTTTCAGTTTACAAACATAGCCACAAATATTTACATCACAGGGGCCCAATCCCCCCCCCCCCCCC
>NC_092863.1:106644965-106645808 GCF_032062135.1 Pyxicephalus adspersus | reverse complement strand
GCAGCCATTTGTCACCACGAGCAATATATAGGATCCCCTCTAACACTTCTCACTACATGTTCCCTGATATATATTTATCCACCTAGGAATGTACCTAATACCCTAGAACTGCATCTCAACCCCTAACTATACCAATTGTTGTATAAATGTAAGTGGTCACAGATCAGCAGCACTGCTGACCTAGTACATGTTGTCCTCCTGATAGTGTCCGATTAGCAGCAGCTGTTCCCACCTTGCTCTACTGGCTCTGGACTTAGGGGCATTGCCGAGCCCTTCTTGCTAAATAATTCTCACCTGTCCTAGTCCCTGTCCAGGTAGCCCGTCCGCCTCCCTATATATGCTGGGCTCAGTCAGACACTTATTGCCTCAGCAATGGGTGTTACTACCTGAGGTTCCTGTGAGCATTCGGATTCCAGTCTTGTTTTCCTGTTCCTGACCTTGGCTTATCCTGATTGTGCCTGTTCCTTTGCCTACCCTGAATCGGTCCGGTTTTTAGTTTTGAGTCTGCCTGTCCATTTTGCACCTTGCCTTTGGTTATCTCCAGCTGTCAGCCGCTACTTGCATGGGTGAGTCTGAGGGCCGCAACCTGGGTGCCGTTCACAGCAAACCCCAACACCCCTTGCGGGGTGCTCTGGTGAACACCTGGCGGTACCTTAGACTCTGGGCCTCTGATATCACCTCGGCTAAATGTGCTGGTAGCACAGAGGGTCCACCTCCTGTTCCAAGTGTCTTTATCATGAGATAAGTCTTCATAGGTCACTTACCTTGGATGATATTTTAATGTTCAGTGATCAATGATATGGTACGAGTCTAATAAATGTATTACTATATTGATGTTCTTGG
>NC_092863.1:106610549-106644637 GCF_032062135.1 Pyxicephalus adspersus | reverse complement strand
AACCAGCTGATTTCATAGCTGAATTTAAGAGAATGTAAACCGTTTTCTTGAATTCTTACATAAAGTTAGTGTAAATATTCCTGTACACAGACAGATTACATTAGCAACATCTCCATACCATAAGTTCATGGACAGATCTGCCCAGACGACAAGTTACAGCTTTCATTCCAGCAGGAAACTGAAAATCAAAATCCTCCAAGCCATAAAACCACATACATGACAGCCTACTACAACATATCCCCAGACCCTTCCCCGTTATTACAGGAGATTTCTATACTTGAGGATCAACTAACTCCCGTGCTTTGTGGAAACATGCGCATGTTTAATGTGAAGAATAAGCTGCCCAAGTTACATGAAGAGCCCAAACTGGACATGCAACATTTTTATATCGCTGACCCCACAATGCTGGATCTGTACAATGTGATGCCTTATATCTCCAGTCTGCTGCCCTGTGTTGTGCTAGGTGCACTGGTAAATGTGATCAGCAGGTTGACAGGGAAAATAAATGTCTGAGCAGAATAGGTACAATAAACCAAATAACTCCATGAACAGAACAATGTTCCATTTCTTTTCCCCAAAGTCAGAGGATTACTACTTTCAAGACGGAACATTATCCAAGTACCAAGTTTGTGAATCTCATAAATGAGGCCTGAGAATTATCACAGAATCTGAAAGCTGCATTCACATCCTCAATGCATACTTTATGTAGAAAAATTTACCTGCAATGCACAGTCTTTAGTTGAGGTTTGAACTTCACCTAGGGTAATAGGGAGACTTGTCCCCATTTAACCTCTAGTGCCCAGGATCACACTGTTCTCAATTAATGTGGCCATGGCACTAGAGGCCAAATGGGGACAAGTCTCCCACATTCATCCACTTCTAGTGCTCTGTGATTGGCTGAGGGAAGCTAAACCCTGATGACAGCTCAAGCGTCATCATGATTTTACTTTCCCCAGCTAATCACTAGAGGCAATGAATGGGGAGACTTGTCCCCACTTAACCTCTAGTGCCTTGGGATCACACACTGACAGGATTCTCATGGCTGCACATCCTGTCATTGTGGGATAACCTGTAAAAAAAAAAAAAAAGTTAGTTACACAAATTACACATATTTGAATTTGCGCTGTCAAATCACGTGTTTTTGGGTGGGATCTATCTGAATTCAAACAGCCATATTCGGGTCGAACATAAGGACAACTCAAAATTGAACAACACTACTTAACTCCTTCATATAGCAGGGACTGCAGGAAATGGACATATGGGAGAACTTCCAGGCAATAAAGGAATTTAGAGGTGGTGGATGCCAAGGAAACATCAAAATAAGCTCACACACACACAAAACAATTGGGAAAACATTCCTTCAGGAGTTCTGCATGTCCTTCATTTTGTCCAATCCAAACATCAAGAGTTTTGGCATCACCTTCAGGACACAAAAATGCTTTGTTTTTGCCCAGAAGTGGTCGGCCCTCTCATTACACCCTATGCAAGCCTGAATACAACCGATTCTATCAAGATATTTTCCAGTTAGAGGAATAATGTTTTTGCTATGCAGATCTCTAGTGCTACGAGTTAATTGCTAAGAAAGGTCCATGGGTTCACATGGATATTAAACATTTAAAGGTTTAATTGACCTGGATTACAATTGTGTCAAAATCAAAAAGAATATAATAAATAAAATTACACATTTTCAGCATCCCTGTAGCTGGGGTTTTCCCTCGGCATCCTATGCACTAGGCCACACAGCTGAGGGGAATTGGAGCTGTGTGCAGTTGATTAGCTAAGTGGTTCCTAATCAATCACATGCGGTCATTGGCTGATGGGGCTTTATAGCCTCTCTGCTCCCTGACCCATGTGCCCAGTATAGGGTCTGCTGGGCATACCCGTGTTGGAGCGATTGAGTATTTCTCTGTTACTAACCTGTCCCTGGTCCTATCCATTGAACTCTGCCTGGACTGACCTCTGCTTGTGACCCCAACACTTCTTGCCTTTCCCCTTTGTATTTCGCTTGGTGGACTAATCTGTGTTTTTGACTGCCGGCCTATCTCAAGACACCATCCTTTGCACACCAAGTCCTGGGGTCAACCAAGTGCTAGGAGATGCAACCAGTCTCACAAGGCTGAGCGGGGCTGCTATAGGTGAAGATTTGGGCTATAGATTTGGGGACTGGTGTCTGGGGAATACTGGTACTGACCTGGGCCTTACATTATAACAGGCCACACAAGAAAAATTTCCTCAAGGAGGATTTGCAGGAGCAAGTCAGGCTCCAGACTGGTGCTGTTAACCAACTGGCACAGCAAATAACTATTCAGGAAGGTCAGAAACAAAACTTATAATTAACTGCAGAATTCATGAGCACAGTCTGGAAAAACTGCCTGTGCCAACTGCTTTAGCAAAGAGTCCCCTGCTCCTAGTCCACCCTTCCCTCTGGCAGAGGGGCCGAGGAGGGAGAATAGGGGACTGTCTATACTGTTAGCAATCTAGACATTTTGTGATATCTTGCCCATGGAGGAAGTCAGGTAAACTTCAGCATCAGCCCTAGGGGGGCCCGAAGAAACCTCCTTAGGTTGACAGGTATGTCCTGTAAAATGCAATTGCATTTTTTTGACTGTTGATATTTTCTGGGGTTCTACTCCAAAGTAAAGCATTGCCAGGCCTTCTGAGAATTCCAATTAGACCTCTAGAAGCTGTATGTGCGTTAAATCTATTGACTCCTCTGCAACAGGGGAAACCCTTAACCCAACCTTAATTTAACCCAAGATGGTTAAATTTTTTCTGCTAGACATGACTTTCACCTATAATTTTGGTACTACCTTGGTTTTGCAGACATAATCCCATTGTTAAGGCAACCTCCTGTTTATCCCAGATCAATTTTCCCCTCTAATTGCTTCTGTTTACAGCATTGTAGGAGAATGTAACACAACAGATATATGGCTGTAGGGAGGAAAGGAAGAGTTTCAACGCAAAAAGGGGGAAGCGTTTACTGATAAGAGTACAACTAGTGTCAACATAATTCAATAATCTACAAAAAACAAAAGTACATAAATAATTAACTTCAGGACTCAGCAAAATTCCTCAGCTACTTTCACCCATAGTTGATAGGGATTCTGGGCAGATTGCTAAATGGGGTAAGAAGTGTTTTGAGAGTTGTCTGGTAAACTTACCACCTCTCCATGTTGCTATTACAGTACTAGAGAAGCTGCCTATTCCTTAAGACTTCTCCAATGTATTCTCTCTTCTGGCTACAGATGTTCTTCCACCACACCAACCCTATGACTGCCCATCAGACCTGCTCCCAGGTACTATGCCACCCTGAGAATTTGGCCATGAAAACGTAAGAATATTTGGAAAAGGGCTTTATCCATCTATCTGCATCTCCTGTTGGGGCTGGTATCTTTTGAGGAAGAGAAAAAAAAAAAAAACCACGGTAGTTTAAGGCCATTGATTAAAGAGAGTTAAACAAAATTAAAGTTAACATGTACGGTTAACTCTGATCGATGACCTTTTGGTCAGGTAGTCATTGCACGAATTTTTACAAAACATGACTTTCAGGACTTTCTTGGGAAATATGTAATGGTTTATTTAGGTGACATTTTAGTCTTTTAACCTTCTCTAGCTCAGCATCGTGTTCATGTTAAGTACTGGGGGGGACCGTAAAAATCTAGAGTACATAGAGGGAGCCAAAAGATTAAATTCACAACAAGCATGTTGGGCATTATTTTCACAAGTATCGCCAAACCCAAAAATTACTACAAGCAGAAGCCAAGTAGATTTTACTGCTAAAGGCCAACCATTTCCCTGGGCTGAATGAGGTCTTTGGTTTTATTGTCAAAGAAATGGTTTTACATTCCTTTACTCATCAAACTTTATTACCATCAATTATACAAATTGTGAATGTTTAATTTCAGGTTAATGCTTTGCTGTATGTATATATATTTCTAACAGATATACAAAATTAGCTAAAAACTAAGGAACTTACCTGTCCAGCAAGCACGTGGCACACAGCCACAGAAGGAGACACTGGTGCAGCAGGAGGCATGGCCAAGGCTGCTTCCCTGCTCGCAGCGTCTCTCCCTGCAGACAGAGGGATCTGTTCTAGCCGAACTACTGTTCGGCTACAGAATTGTACTGCGATTACAGAAAGTCCTTGGGCACTCTGGCCATTTAAGGAGAACCTGTCCTTAACACCATTGCCCGCTATAAGCCTCCGAGTACAGTGTGCTTTGGTGCATTCTTGGGTGTCGGTTTATATTAACCTGTTTTGTCATTACCCAATTCTGCTTGAACTCTGCCTGACCTGGGATTGTTCCTGACCTGTCTGCTTTAGCCCTCTGTGCCACGCTTACTGGACTAAATCACCGCCCCCCCCCCCCGTCTTGTTTTATGACTACCAATAAAGCTTGAAAAACGATTCTTGGAGTTGGCTGTGGTTTGTGTGCATTACAAAAACACTCTAAGCCTTAATCTGTTCCCATGTGGATACCAATAAAACAAATGGGTATTAAATAGGGTTAGTTATTCTATGACTCTTATTCAATTATAAGAATGTAGCATTATCTAGTAGATATTTTTCAGTATAGCTTTTTTATACATATTTTAAAATTGACTTGCAGATTCATCTTTTGACACAGTGATATAAGTCCCTTATCCTACAGGGACTTAATTGTAAGTACAGTAATATCTTATACCTAATCAATCGTAGACACATTGATAAATAAGATGCATATATTTTAGATTGTATGTAGCCGTTCAAACAAAATCCTACCAGCAATGATCCTTTTATACCCCACAGCCAGACCTCATGATGAGTAATCTCACATCTAATCTCTAAACCATCAAATATATTTTCAATTACTATGAAATTAGGTTTCAGAGAATAATTTATCCGAAGCTAGGGATGAACTGACTCAGCCGTCCCCCATTAAATTTGTATAGAATTATCTCAAAAGTAAGTATATGTACCCATGCTAGTCTTTGTATATAATTTGCCAATTATGGATTACTTTCATATTTAGAACATATTGCTGATATCAATGGTCCCCTGAGGAAGCCAAAATGCGTTGGGCACTGTGAGATACCTCTCAATATATAAGTAATATTGTACAAAAAAAAAGAATCTATATAAATATAGACTTAGTGTCACTTTGTATTCACAAATTTATGTTATTTGAAATAGAATAGTTGGTCTCTGTTAGAGTCAGGACCATAATGAAATAGCATACAAAATATATGCACCTTAAAAGCCTGCCTGTTCCTATGACTTATTGCTTATATTATGTATACACATGCTGTACCGTATCAATATTAGGGATGAGCGAGCAAATTTATTCTATTTGGTCTCGCAGTGAATTGGGCCGTTCTCACTTACCAAACATGTAGACGAGAACATCCTTTGTAAATTCAGCCGGCAAGACCGAATTTGTGGGACCTGCAAAACCAAATGCTCATGAAGCCCTTTACCAGTAGTGTGTGTTCTTGGATAGAGTTTCTCTATCCAAAAATACAGGAGTCCCGTGTTCCTGGATAGAGAAACTATCCAGGAACGCATACTACAGAGCGGTAACATCAGGGGAGTGGAGCAGCTCCAAGGACCTGTACCATGTGTTCCTGGATAGAGTGTAAATGAATGCAGCCTGGGAAAAGTGGTCTGGTTTTTCCCATGGCAGTGTTCATTAATAAACGCAAGCCCCATGACTCACATGAGTATAATGGCTACATTTATGAACTGAGCTCTGAGAATCCTTCTCTCAGCGAGATCCCCGAACACTACATGTCAGAAGGAGGGCTTGCCTGCATTTTGACCTGTAGTGCCCAGGGATCACTCACTGACAGGATTCCTGACTGACAGAAAATCCTCCTATAGCGATTTCAGATGGTTTCGCAAAATTTCTGTTGGGAGATGCAACCCTCTCCTGAGGCCGAGTGGGGGCTGCCAAAGGTGAAGACTGGAGGACTGGTGTCTGGGGAATACTGGTACCAACCTGGGCCTTACACACCAATCCTCAAATGCAAGTTCACACTCAACCTATAGCAAGCCCCCCCGATAGGGACGCGATATAATGCATTGACACACAGCTCTGGATTGCCAGCTAAGCATCTCCTAACACTGAGATTATTGAGGTTGTTTGTCCAGTTTCTTTATACATTGATGCACATTATAATGTCTGTTTGTGACAATGGCAAAGCTCACTACTTGTACTTAGAAACCATGGCTCAGTAAATGTTATATTAAAATAAATAGCCACCCCACTAAAATAAAATCATATTACATTCCTTGTAATAACATCCAGGAAGTAAAATCTTTCTATAGAGTGAGGACTCATTGCCCATAATTGTTGTATAGCAGATGGAAGGAGAAGCTCAGTAACTTGATGGAGATCAATGGCAGAAGGTAGTTTGTTGTAATGTAAGGCTCTGGCCCAGTAAGCAAGAATGAATAAAACTTTCTACCTTTTACAATTGCAAGAGTTATCCTAATTTCAGAAGAATAACTTTTCACTTTCTAGGTTGGACTTCCAGAACAGAAAGTGAAGAGGTGTGTCATGCAGATTTCCAGTGCTCTGGAATTTCTTGCAGAGAATGTTATTCTGTCTCTCATACCTACAATAAACCTATCATTACAATTATAGACTGGTCAGAGGGCAAATGTACAAAATCAGCAGGGGATCAAATACTTTTCCCTCACTGTATATGGCCCCTGAAATGGTTGAACTGAGTTCAGCATGTCATACATGTTTTCATCCCATGCCAACATCGGGAGTTTTGGGATCAACACTGAATTTTCCCCAAGAAGTGGCTCTATTTGGTGATTTATTTTCTCTGATCATACCCCATGTAAGTATGAATAAAACTGTTTCTACCTTTTACAATTTCAGAAGGACTATTTTTTACTTTCCAGAACAGAAAGTGAAGAGGTGTGCCATACAGATTTCCAGCGCTCTGGAATTTCTTGCAGAGAAAGGAGTCGTCCATATAGATGTCAAACCGGAAAATGTTTTATTATTTGACCAGGAATGCTGCTGTGTCAAACTCACTGACTTTGGCCTTGCTCGTGTCCAAGGATCAGTGATTAGATTGAAGTCTGGTACCGACTCCTATATGGCCCCTGAAATGGTTGAACTCAGCGGTGAGGAAGAACTGGCTGTGGACTCTGCCCTGGATGTATGGAGTTTCGGAGTCATCCTCTTCTGCTTGCTTACAGGAGAATGTCCATGGTAGATGGCTTTGGCAGAAGACAAAGATTTCAGAAGATTTGTTTCCTGGCAAAGTTGCTGTGATGACCCTCCAGGAGCATGGAACAGACTGCCAGCAAGTCTACAGGGAATGTTTAAAAGTCTCTTGGCCATAGACAGGGATCAGAGGAGCAGAACATCTGAAATCTTTCTGTACATGGAGGAAAGATGGAAGACAGGTTGAAACCTTACAAATGATGAGGGAAAATTCTTCCATCATTTTAAACTCAGCCACAACATATTAGTCCTGCAACTCAAAGTCATCCCATAGCAGCATAAGGAGACCTGAATATAAGATTGAGGGGTTTCCAGGTAAATGGCAGGATAGGACATTGTTACATAGTAGGTTAGGTTGGAGAGAAAAAAAACCCTTATACTATGTTGCTTTCAGTGAGCAAAGCTTGATTTGTTGCCATTGCCGCCTACACAAAGAAACCTATGATTTAGAGGCCATTTGAAACTCTACAGATAATGTGATTGGCAAGAGGAACTTGTCGTAAACCACTGTGAATGGAGCAGACAAATGGCAGCTAACGGCTATAATATATAGGAGATAAAGGTCGACATTTCTTTGGTGTCTAAAGGTCGACCATGGGACACTACCACCCCATTAACTGTTTATGGACTATGGTACTTATTTGGACTTCGAGTACATGGTATTGGATCTTTCTACATGAAGATAGCATAGACCTTGCCTTAGGGGAATGACACTGTATTCCTATAAAGATTGATGTATTTCCCTGAACATGATATTCTCTCTCATCTCTGATGGTCCACTTGAAGACCCCCTAAAAGAACCGGGCACCATTAATAGAAACAATGACGGCTTTTTTAGCTATTGCATGTGTAACACTTATCAGGAATATATGTTACTGATGTATTCTGAGGCATTTACTAATACATTGCATAACTACAGCCATGTATATATGCAGATACCAAAAAGTCTGAGAAGATTGAAAATGGTGGGGTTTCTGTGGGATATAAAGATTGGAATGTCCTCATATGCACCCACTTGTTATGGTTTAAGTACAGATAGCATATTGTCTATATTGAGCAGATGATAAACAAGTTCTGACAAGAAATACTAACCCCTCATTTCTGCCCCAATAAGACCCCACATATGGAATTCTTGTATTTATTTTCCCAAATGGCAAAAGCTGCTGGGGGTGAACCATTTTTTGACAAAGATACTGAAAATGTGTGTAAAAGTTTTGCCAAAGGTAGCTGCAATATTTGTGGTGAAAACCCGTGACAATGGAATACTACAGAGGATTTCCTATGAAAGGTGTGGGGAAAACTTGCTTGGAGAGTAGTGAGAAATGTCAGCTAGTGTTTATAGATTTTTGAATCATGTTGGGTAAATGTGCTAATCCTGAGATAATTGGTAAAGTATTAGAGGAAGCTAAACATCCATGGTACAGCGCACAGCAATATGTGAAGAGAAGGCTACGTGGGAAAGACTTTAGTAAGAGTGAGACTAAAAATGCCCAAGATTTATGGGAAACACTGAACATATCAAATGTTGTTGCCAAGAGTAACCGGCAGATACAACAATGGATGTTTGGAGAGGGATCAGCGTGTTGATAGCCGGAAGGCAGAAAGGAAATTGGATGTGTCAGCATCTTCAAGCAAAGAGAAAGTTGTTCCTCCTCCAAACATAGAAAAGATCTTGTCTTCTCCGGGAAGTAAGACAATGGCCACATCCGGTGATTAGAATGCGGGAACTCTTCTAACAATTCCATTGTCCTATAAACAGCCATTAAAGGTTTGTGCTATTCAATGCCCTCTGCATAAAACTGAATTAGAGAAGTTTTAAATGCCTTTGAAAGATAAAATGTTATGCTTGTGGATTATTTGGTCACATTGCAAGATTTGTTTGTTCCCTCGTAATGATCGGAGGATAAACCCAAATCAATATAAAACAAACACGTGTAATATGAGGTGTGCAGGAAGTGGCCATAATATTGGGAGTGCAGAGAGGTGGTGTAAGTATTATGGAGGATGGTGGGTTCTGGGAGACAAAGCTTGGAATGTTCCCACACTCGCCCAGTAGGTCAAAGTACAGATAGCATCTGATATTGTTTATATTGGCCAGATGGTAAATAGGTTCTTGACAAGAAAAACTAGACCTCTCATTCGGGGCCCAATCCAACGAGAGCCCACATGTGGAATTCTTGTAGTTAAGTACCCAAATAGCAAAAGCATGACACTGGTACACGGCACAGAGGGTGCGTAAATTCCTATAAAAGAGGGTGCAGGAAACACATGGGGGGCCCCACAGAGACACAGATACTCAGACTGTGACAGATCCAGTAAGGAGTCTATGCTGGTGCTGGGTAATAATCTAAGGCTTTGATACATTAGCCCTTAGGAGTATATATCTATTGGTCCATTTCTCTTGCTTTGGCATGGTAATTTGTCAATATATTCACATGCATTGGTGTGTTTCTTTTCACTGACCACTCACCTCAAAGAGCCAATGGGGATATAATGGTTGGATTTATATTCATAATGTGTGAATTATGATATCCATATGTCTGATATCCCATTATACATTTCATAGACTATGACCACCAAAGTTGATAAAGCAGAAGTAGTGTTACAAAACTCTAAAGGAAAATTAATTTTAAAAAACAAGATACAGAACTTTTCCACAATAGGATATACGATTAAGGTCTCCTAAGACCAAAATAAAAATACATACAACACTACTCAAAGTGAATGAAAACAAAGATTTATCAACAAAATCTAGGACTGTGCATGATTGCATTATTAGCACTTACAAGGGACCCCAAGAACAGCTCCCAAAACTAAAACAGGGTAAAACTATTGACCATACCAAGTGCAAACAAAGAGACTCAGCTGAGCCAAACTATTTCCATTCCTAAAGGACAGGCAGCCTGAACAGACTGGGCCAGGATAAAGCCATTGCACCAACTTGTACATGTGAATGGATAGGTGTGAGGATTATTGCCTTGAATGAAATCCCCCTTTTCCTGTAGCTATAGCAGAGATCTCAGGCCCACAGGAAACCAGAGATTGCACTGCAGTAATAGACCAGGATCCTAATGGGGAATAAGCTTTATTATCCACAGAAGTCAATGAAACCCCCATTCTCTGCTGAACAAAGACATTATTAAGATTTGATGAAGGGAAGGAAGTGGCCACCATGGTGTACCTAACCCAGCCTTAAATAATGCTAATGACTGTGGCAGAATTATTTGGGAAAATTAAACATCTAAGCACATTACTTCCCATGGCAGCAATGTTCAGCAGTGATGTGAACTTTTGGTGTTGGAGATCCTGGTGATCAGGTAAAAGGATTACAACTACTCATCCACACACTTGGAATGCCAGATTCCACTAAGGCCAAGGGGAGTTATTTTCAGACAGAGGAGTTACAATACAAAATCAATCCCCCAGCAATAGGATTAGGGGAGACCTACCAGATTAATCATAAGAAAATCCCTCAGTACAAACCAGCAGGCTATGGGCTCCCTATAACAATTAACATAAAGCTGGGAATTTTTGATAACACATAAAACATGTTGGTTGTGTCTTGCATGAGGAGTAGTAAATTCACCCACCCTGTACAACCAAACTGATTGCAGAACAGGTAGTACAATATTACAGTATGTAGGTAATTTGCATGTGCTGTGATAACATGAAATCATGCAGGAAAGAAAGGAAGTCCACTGGTTCCCAGGCAAGTAAAAGTAAACTGCAATATTAAGCAAAAGAGCATTGCATTTCCAAAGGTCAGAAACACTTACTACTAAAATCAGAATATCCAATTCCTACAAATGGAAGACAGCTGCAAGTCTTCCTGGGTTTAGTAGGGTGCTGCTAAGAGTGGATCCCAAATACTTCTATTAATGATGAATTACTATCAGACGGACATATCCCGGTCACAACAGTTCATGTCCAGGCTATGACAGATTACAGGGAATGATGTGATGATCAGCAGAAAACGTTTTACCATTTCTGAGTGGCTGGAACACAATTTAACAACAACCTAAGTAATAGTTATTTGTTTCCCATGCTGAAAGTGAGAATCATCAATAGTCAATACACATAACTGCTTAGGTAAATAACTGAATTACAAAATTGAATAATACATTCCATACAATTGCCAAAGGCAGCACCATCTAGGATATACCTGACAATGTGAGACTGAAGAATAGAAAGCAATGTTAGAGGACATACCCACTCTCCTAGGTAGGTTTCCCTGGGCCCACCTTGGTGCTGAAGGTTTCTGAGTGCAGAGTCCAGACTCTTCTCAATATGGGGCAACCATCCTATGGCTGACAGCCTAGTGGACCCCAGCCAGAGAGGGAAGTGTACTGGATTGTGCAGAAGAGTGTCTTTCCATGCTGTGTTCCCCCAGTCTGAAACCATTCAAATAGAGTCCTTAATGGTATTGCATAGGCCCAGGTCAACTTGGCTTCTGGTTGCCAAAAAAATATATAAATAATGTGACCAATGAGGTCAGGCTGGGGCCACTTGTGGCGGGTTGATGTCTAGCATATTCCCATTGATAAAGGGAGAAGATAAGACAGCATTCCACAGGACAGTGACCACAGCTGGTAATATAGTTTGCAACCATTCAAGTTGTCAGACTTCTTGCATTAACATGGAAATTTCTCTGGTAAAGAGTTTGCTAGGGGTTTACAGCACCCCTCTGGAGTCATAGACTTGGTGGAGATCCTCCATGGCAGAAAGTCACTTTATGGCCTGCTGTAATGTAAAGCCCTGGTCCAGTATCAGTGCTCACCAGACACCCATCCCCCAATCTAAGTCCACACTCTTCACCTATAGCAAGCCCCCGCTCAGCCTCGGGAGGCTCATTGCACCATCCCAGCACACGGTTGCCCCCAGGACTTCTGTGTGCAAAGGATGGAGTCTGGAAAAGGACTGACAGAGGACCAGGAGCCCACAAGAGCCGGACATAGGATACAATGGGAGGTCTGACAATCCAGGGTAAGTAATCCAAATATTCACAGATGGTGCTATAAAGGAAAGTCCAGGAAACCAAGCCAGAGCTCAGTCACAGGTAGTCAGTCCACCAAACAAGGAATCCAAGGGTAGAAGACAAAGCAGGTTCAGGATCACCTACAAGCGTCGGACCAGGACCAGGACCAGGACCAGGACCAGGACCAGGACCAGGACCAGGACCAGGACCAGGACCAGGACCAGGACCAGGACCAGGACCAGGACCAGGACCAGGACACAAGCAGCATCAGCCAAGCTAAACACACAACAAGTGACTGGGAGCAGAGAGGCTATAAAGTCCTAGCAGCCAATGGCAGGGCAGGATTGATGCCAGGAACTAATCTGCTGATTGGCTGCAGCACATAATCTAAAATCTCCTTCAGCTGCACACAGCCTCAGTGTATGTGCTGGGGATGCCGAGAAATGTAAATCTTAGATGGAACCTGCACGGCTAAAGGGAAGCCGGGGATGCTGCAATCTGCTGAGGGCAGACAATTAACTCCTTCATCTCCATTGCTGCTGCAAGGGACCCTGCCAGAGGGAATAAACAGGGCCAGATATACTGCAGTGACACACAGCGCTGGATTGCTGGCTAACCATCTCCTAACACTTTGAGATTATTGAGTTTGTTTGTCCATTTCCTTTATACATTGATGCACATTATAATGTCCATTAGTGACAATGGCAAAGCTCACTACTTGTACTTAGGAAGCATGGCTCAGTAAATGTTATAAGTAAATCAGTGTAGTTGTAGTTATAGGGTAATGTATTTGTAAAGTATGTAAAAATAAAATCATATTACATTCCTTGTAATAACATCCTGGAAGTAAAAATCTTTCTATAGAGTGACGACTCATTGCCCATAACACTTGTTGTATAGGAGAGGGAAGGGGAAGCTCAGTGACTTGTTTCTGGGGGGAACTTCCTGTCAGTTACACCCATGTTCCCTGCTAGTGATGAGTGTCCTCCATTTTATTCCAGGTAAGACTTAGTCTACACGGCATTTTTTCCCAAAGTTTAATCTGTGTGTTTAAAAATCTGTTTTGAAATTCCCATGCATTGCAATAGGTCCACACCATTGTGTTTCCTTGTGGTGTGTTTTTGAGCATTTAATATAACGCTGCTTGCTGAGCTTTAAAAATTAAAAATGTGCAAAAAGGCCTCCATTGCATTTATTGAAGACATTTTTTGTGTTTTTCATGTTTATAAATTCTTAAAAACATTGATAAAAGCCTCCTTTGATGTCAATAGCGGCTTTTTAACACTTATTATGAAAGGTTCAATTAAAAACAATAGAGGCCCCTGGATATAAATTATTATGAAACAATAGATATAAGTGTTTTTAGCAGTACTTTTGAATCTTGAAGCAACTTTTAATAAGGGGACTCCCAGATCTCTGCCTCCCCACACTGGGAAATGAGTACAGAGGTACATAAAACCCCCTTACTCATTCCCTGAAAGGGTTAAATACACGTATAAAATAATGATGCCAGACTTTAATTTGTTTTATTTTTATTTTACATGTATGTGATATGTATTTAGCTATACATGACACAAGCCCAGCCATGGGACTCCTGACAGTTTGGGATTCCCAGGCACTAAGGGGTATATGATGATAAGTTTCCCCATTTACCTCTAGTGCTGAGTGCTCATCAGGGTTTACACTTTCTTAGCCAATCAAGAGGGAGGTGTGAGGTGGGAGGTATGAGGACACAGCAGAGCACTGGCACAGGTTCTTCACCAATGTGGGTGCAAAACACTTGGGAAAAGGGGGGGAATAATTTAGGTAATTCACCATTTATTTTCCCCCCGGGGGTTCGATAAATGATGGTATTGACCCAGAAATTTGCCTACACTTCATTCAGTGGGTCAGGCGCTATGGGGAAGGACTGCTTTTGTCTGAGGGATATTGAGGCCACCATTCGGTTGCTCCCAGTGCATCAGGACAGTTTGCAGCTGCTTGGTATCCAGTGAGGATCATTGTCTGCTGTTCTTGTGCACTTTTTGAAAATTTCAGAACCTTTGGTGGGTAGTTTGGACGGTTTCTGACATGGAATCGGTCATCTATTATTTGGGTGATTTTTTGTTGAATGTGTGCCGGTCAGCACGGTTTGTAGGGTTCTGTTGGCCACATTGCAGCATGTAGCAGAACATTTTGGTATCCCTTTGGCTGCAGATAAGACGGAGGGTCCAGTGTCGCTGGTTTTTCTTGGCATTGAGTTGGGTTCGGTGGCTATGAAGAGCAGGTTTCCTAGGGACAAATGGGTGACGCTATGGGAGGAAGTTGGGGGGCAGAAGCTACGCCTAAAAGAATGCAGTCTTTGCTCGATAAGCTTAATTTTTCCTGCACAGTGATGAGGATAGTGAGAATTTTTTACAGAAGGAGGGCTGCTGCAACGGCGGGGGTGACAGCTCTGTCGCACTTCATTCTGCCAAGCTTTGGGAAAGGGGCTGTGGATGTTAGTGAGCACAGCCCCAGGTTCCCTAGGAGAGAGGCCTTCAGGCATGGGGCATCTCTTGAAGCAGGGGCCCTGCAATGGGTGGGGCCCTGTCAGAAGGCTGCAGTGTGTGCGGGACAAAGGGATTTTATGGTTGAGTATTTGCAGGGCAGTAGGTCCAAGCTACCTTGGTCATGAGTAGTCAGAATATCCAGCAAACCCAGAATAAAAAACCTTGCCTTGGAAGGATAATACTGCAGATGTAAAAAGAGATGCCAGAAATGAAAGCAATACTACAAAGTTCAACAGACCAACAGAAATATGTATTTAAAGGGCCAGTGATAAAGAAAAGAGAAAAAAAGTCTGTGAGCATTGTAAAAATACAGATCAGGAAACTGCATGTGGTCATTGTTTCAAGTGTGGACAATCTGGACATTTCACAAAAGGATGGGAAGTGAGAAAACAGAATCAGTGAAATGTGAGAGGGTTTTTTTGGAGGGACAAACAGTAACTTACAGAACACTAGTGGCCAAAAATCCTGAAAGTGCAGTTAGGTTTCATCTATCATGTCAGGATTTTTCTCCACCGCTTACAATAATCCGATTACTGTACCGTGGATTTGTATCAGCTTTTCATTTACACGCAAGACAGAGTGGTCAGAGGTTGTGCGCTGCTTTACATAGTGAATATAAAAATGTATTTTTCTACTTACACACGTATTTCTTTTCTTTCAGGTCATGTCTGGCTCTGCTGATTCATTTTGTTATATCTGTGGCAGTTCCACCATTCCCAAAGGGCAAACATCAGCACATTTGTAGAGCAAGCCTATTTGGGATATTTGAAAGTTAAACTTGGTGATAAAGATAAGTCTTAAGATCTTAAGAAAAGATAAGGTGTGTAAGCAGTGTGTCGAGGTTTTACCGATGTGGACGAAGGGAACACGTGATCAGATGCTATTTGGAATACCTATAGTTTGGTGAGAGCCAGGAGATCATTTCAGTGACTGTTACTTTGGGGACTCAAGGTTCACCAACAGCCAGATTGAACTCATCATCTCCAGAAAAGATTGTTCTTGAGTGCTGATTTTATACTATTCATGTTGCATAATCCAACACTTAGACTTAAACCAGGACTTAAGCCCTTGGCTACATCTTCCACAATCCCTGACTCAGAGTGTCCTCTCTGTAGTGCCATGGCAATGTAGTGTATGAGGTTAGTATAGGACGATTTATCTTTCTGTCCCTGTCACCGATCTCCCCAACAATTTGATAGTCCTTTCTTAAAGCAACTTCTAGCTTGTGCGTGTATATAAAAAAAGATTTACAGTTAGGTCCAAAAATATTTAGGATTAGTTCAGCCCTCACACAGCTTCTCAGCCCTATTGCCAGGTACTGGGGATGATCACTCGGAATTCACTGTATGCGGAGTTTGAAGTTTCAGCTAACAATTTGTGTCTTTCAAGCTGAAACAGAGAAAGAAATTGCAAAATTCAAAGTTTCCCTTTTGGTTCTTACTAAAAGCATCATAAAGCAAACACCATTCTGTCTTCCTTGATGTGTTGGGTTTCCTGACATTCACACAGATCATTCACATTAATTTGTGTTGGGACTAATTTGGGATTAGGAGCCCTGTGTGATGCATGCTGCAATAAAGTATTTTTGTATCTTTATTATGGATGATTCCATTGTATACAAAATTGCAGTGCAGCAAAATCACTGAGCAGAGGGTCCAGCAGTGGCTCGGGACTACTTACCACCTTAACACAGTTTGGGAGTAAAAGTAACATTTCTGTGTTTGCAGATGACACCAAAGTTCATCCCTGTGTATCCAATTGTTTTCCCCTGCTATCTTCATTCACTATCCCTTTGTTCCAGCTGAGTGCACATTGATATTTATTGCCCTGTCAACCCCTCCATGTGTGGGAGCCAAGAGGCAAAGTTATCCACAAATTGTGATAGAAAAATTGTGAGAGAATGAGACCCACACCACCCCTTACTCTGCGGCCAGGGCTGGTGGTATGTGTGAAGTGCAGACCTCCATAGGAGAGAGCAGCAGCAGAGAAGGAAAGCCAAGTTTCAGTGAGAGCCAGAACGTTCAGAGACTTAGAAAGGAGAAGGTTGTTGTAATGCGCCTGGGCACACAAATCACAACCAACTGCGGGGTATACTTTCAACAAACTTTATTTCATAATCCAGGTACAGGCCGATGTCAAAACACTAAAGATCAATCCAATAAGCGAGGTACAGAAGGATGAGGCAGAAGCATAGTCAGTGACAATCCAAAGTCAAGGCAGAGTTCATGCAAAGTCAAAGATCAGACTGGGTGGCTGCTCGTAATTCAGAGCTGATGACAATACAACCTAGGTCAAAAAGGTACTTCCAACATACAATGCACCCAAGCACACTGTAACACAGAGGCTAGACCAGGCAAGGATGCAAATGACAGGGTCTCATTAAATGGGTGGAGTGCCCAATCACTTTGCGCCATCTGGTGCTATTGAATTGGAAGAAACATACTAAATAATGAATTCCCTTGGGGCCAATTTAGCTGCAGGGAATTCAAAAACTGTACATGCCCTGCGGTGAGGCAGCTAGCTGCCTTGCCCCCAGGGGGTGCAAAGAAAATGTGCATAGTAGCATGCGCGCCTCATACAGCGAAACCCCAGAACAACGACGCAGGGAAAATACCTAACAGTTGTGTATAAAGGTTATTTATTGTCAACAGATCTGGAAATCCATAGACTGCCAGAGAAAGGGAAGTTATGGGTAGAGTGAATGGGTATAAGATTAGGAGAAGAGTGTACCTTAGTGAAAGTATATGGAAGAGAGGCTGTGGGGGGGACCAGGGAAAGTATAATTTGAAAGCATGTAATCTGAGACTGAGCCTGAAGGTCTGGAAGATATTTGGGAGTGCGGCCTCAAACTCTCATGTGTCATCACCAGGTCGGTTAAAATAATTTGAAAAGTCCTGAAGTATGGTTCATTTAAAGAAACATCCAAAAAAAAAAAAAAAAAAAAAATCATTTTATGCTGCTGATATATTGCAAAAACCTGACCCTGTGCATGAGAGGAGCAACTGCCAAATAATTGCACCAGTTAAATCCCCATGCACATGGGAGGACGTTGCACACTCGTGTTTCCAAGCAGATCCTTTAGGCCAATGAAAGAGGAAAAATGACAATTAGAAGGTTGCAGTAGAAGTAATTTTATGAAAAAGTCTAACGTTTTCCAGAACATTGAACATTAACATATAAAATTTTTAAATTGAGAAAAAAAAACACAACATTAAACAAGATCTAGTTTATGTTTCTTATATTAAGTTGGTAAAACGACCCAGAAATTAACGGTACAAGTATAAGCACATTTTTAAGGTTTGTATTTACATGTGGAATTTAAGTATGAATGTGGAATTAAAATATGTTCCACTTCTGCCCCAACAAACAGACATTTTGTCATCCACCAGTATCAATGGGCAAGATGTCCTATCTTGCCATAGACCTGGAAACCCCTCGATTTGATCTTCAGGACTCCTTGTGCTGCTATGGGATGACTTGGAGGTGATGACTGAGGCTTTGCTGAAGAAAGATGTGTGATGGCTGCATGACTCCTTAGATGTTGTGGATGAGTTTGTACTGATGGAAGGATTTTAACCAACATCTGTAACGGATAAATCTATTGTCAATCTTTCCTCCATATACAGAAAGATTTCAGATGTTCTGCTCCTCTGATTCCGGTCTATGACCAAGAGACCTTTACCATTCTCTGTAGACTTGCTGGCAGTCTGTTCCATGCTCCTGGAGGGTCATCACAGAAAAGTTGCCAGGAAACAAATCTTCTGAAATCTTTGTCTTCTGCCAAAGCTATCTTCCATGGACATTCCCCTGTAAGCAAGCAGAAGAGGACCACTCCGAAACTCCATACATCCAGGGCAGAGTCCACAGTCAGTTCTTCCTCACCACTGAGTTCAACCATTTCAGGGGCCATAAAGGAGTCGGTACCAGACTTGAATCCAATTACTAATCCTTAGACATGAGCAAGGCCAGTCAGTGATCAAGTCAGTGATTTTGACACAGCAGCATTCCTGGTCGAATAATAAAACATTTTCCGGTTTGACATCTATATGGACGACTCCTTTCTCTCTTCTTTGCAAGAAATTCCAAGCCCCGGAAATCTGTATGGCACACCTCTTCACTTTCTGTTCTGGAAGTCCAACCTGGAAAGTGAAAATTTAAGTTATTCTTCTGAAATTGGAAAACTTGAAATTGAAAGAGGTATAAACAGTTTTATTCATACTTACATAGGGTACGATCAGAGAACTGGAATCAAAAGCACTACGAGAAAGATTTAGGGGCTACAGTAAGGACTTACTAAAGAGAGCGTATCTCAAAGCCAAAACCTGCAACTGAAGTGACCTACTTTATTCCAGATTCTACAAAAACTGTTCCTATAATTACGACATTCAATAAACACAAGATGATATCTAATATTCTTTACAAAATTGGGGGATTCTATTAGCGGATACTTTAATCTCCAAGTTTATCCCCCAACAACCACAAATCATGTTTAGGAAATCTTCCTCATTAAAAGATTCCCCCCTCTTCAGCCATTACTCTGTGGACGAACAAGCATTACCTCACTTCCTTGTTTCAGGTACCTTCAAACGTGGTAAAAGCAGACAATGCAATCGATTTAATGAGAATCAAGCTGTAATCTTACCAAACGGCACTTCCCATAAAATTTAAAATTATGTAGATTGTTCATAAATATTTGATTTCCTGTAAGTGTGGTTGCTTTTACATGGGCAAAACCAAAAGTCTTTATTGAATAAATGTGTTCGTATATTCTTTTTCAAACAATATGAAAAATGATGACTCCTATAAGCTACCATATTGGCTGCAAACATAACCAATAGCAACGCAATCTATTTTTTGCCTTGGAAAAGATCCTTCAGAATAGAAGAGGTGGAAATAATTCGAAAATCCAATTGCAACGCAATACCTTGGCTTTAACAAGGTTTACTTCTTGTAGAAGTATGAAAGTAGAAAAAAAAATGGATGTACAGACATTATATAAAGCCTAATACATGTTATTATATTATTACTAAACAGACTATCGATATTTTTTCACATTTACTCTTACGATGCCCAGGACCTGCTTTAAGGAGAGATTTTTCTCTCCACCAATAGGCAAAAGGACGCGGACCAGGAGGTAACAAATCCTTATTTATGCCTATAGGGAGGATCAGGAACATAGTTCCATCCCTGATAACCTCCCACACTACATTGTGCCTGTGCACTCATACTTAAATGTTCAATACTGACAGATAAGCGCATCCTGGTCAGGGTGGAAGTTCCACCCAATCCTGATTCCTGAATTTCAAATTGCGCATGCGCAGTAGCAACTAATGTAAATTAATTTTAACTGTTTATATCCCCCCCCCAATCGTTTCTCCTTCAAACCAAGCTCATTAGAACTCTGTATATGTGAGTATATTTACTTATTATCTCCAATTATCTGCACCTATTGAAATACTTTATTACCACTATTTTTTAAACCTCAACCCACAGTAATTCCACTTTAGGGATGACCTCCATCCAGGTACTAATCACCATCTATAATATTGGAATTTTTTTTTAACAAGACAACCTTCAGTTTCTTCACTCCCTGGGGGAGCTTTTAACTTCTTCCATGATTATTTCATCTTTCCCTTCCCCCCAAATAAATTTAGGTAGTAATGTCATTGCTTCCTTTCCTGCTTATAGCTTACCCCCCCTAGTGGTAATCCCAAGTCACACTTGGGGGGTCACTAAAAAGATTAAGAAAAAAATAAAAAAATAAAAAAACCCACACACACTTACCTTGTTCCGTTGGCAACCTGCAGGTCTCCTTGGGACACGTCTTTTTCCTCCGATCTTCAGTCGGTGATCTCTAGCGTTTCCTTGTGACATTGGTGCAGGTGTGAGGAGTGGTGCAAAATTCCCAATAATTTTGTATTGGATTCAATAGATAATAACTGTATTGAGTCCAATACAAAGATATATATATAGATATATATATATATATATATATATATATATATATATATCTATCTATCACCAGATAGAAGAGTAGACAACCCTTTTATATAAAGTAAAAAAAGTATATAGTGAGAGGTTACAGAGAAATTAGGGTTTATGGAGAGTAAGGGGATAGCATAATATAATAAGCGTAAAATTCATTCAAAAAAAAAAAAAAAAAAATTCCATGGATTGTGTAAGCTGTCCATACATGTGAAAAATCAATCAACTTTCATTTAGCTTACATTTATCAAAACCATAAAGCAATTAATGACATCAAATGGTCTATTTGCCCAACTAATGAGATTAAAATTGCTCCAGTTACAACTGTCAATTTTTTGCCCAATTTGCTCTTCATTGCCCAATGTGGGGGCCAGTGGGCAATGTGTTGCCCACTGACCCCCACATTTCAGTTGGTAACATCCCTCTGTTCTAGAGGTGGTAAGTGTCCAGCTATGTGTAATGGGCACCCTGCTAGCCGCTCAGTCCCTCCCACGTATGCAGATTTTAATCCAGGTGGCAATGAGCTGTACCGAGTGTCTTCCCCGAGCAACGGTTCGATGGCATAAGGGAGGGGTGACTGCAGCACAACCTGACCGCAGCCTAACATTTGGTGAGAGGGCATTATATCCAAGACACCAAAGTGCACAGAAAATTTAAGTGGCCCCCAGGGGTCCCTAATATGCCAAGTCCATTTGGGGACCTTGGCCTTGAAAAAGCCAATCGCCACAATTTTTACCTTACATAGAATGATAGACAACCCCCTTTTTTTTTTTTTTTTTTTTTTTTTTTTTTTTTTTTAAAAAAAAAAAAGACCTAAACAAAACGGCAGACTCCCTTTTATTTTGTCATTACCACTGCAGCAGTAAAGACTAAATGGGAGCGCAGAGCCTCCTGGGATACACATGTCACGCATTGCAGGAGGCTCCGAGAACTGGCATGAGCAAGAGGGACTTCTCAGTCATTGAAAGAAGAAAGATGGCGATCCAACACATGCGCAGTATTATCTTCCATTTTTTTTGGAACACACACAAACACACACAGTGGCATATGTCATGTATCTGCACAAAAAAAAAATTAAAGTTATCTTGGAGACCTCATATTTGGCAACTCATTTTGTTAAGGGGGCTTAAATTAACTTTAGCTTTATCAGCTCTAGGGGTCCTCTGTATACCCTGAAAGTTTCTGGAATAATCTGTGTGGGAAATATAAAGGTTTATACATTGGGGGTAATAGCAGCATGGACACAGACACAGCTCCCATGCTGCTGTTTGAGGGGAGGGATTTCACAGTACAAGGTGGATGGGGAGCAGCACAGCTGATTGGTGAGGTCCATAGGACACGCCCACTCTGGGATATCACGCTAAAGCAGAATTCCATTGAAAAACAGCCGATTGTGACGTCATTGGGTGTGTACAATCAGCTGGTACTACGCATTCCGAGGGTAGGATTATCTCAGAATACCACATCACTCATGACATGGCACTGACGTTCTGTCAGAGCCTCAATGAAGACGATGCAGTCATGCCGATTTAAGGTTGCCCCCTATACAGTGTGGATACGGCTTAACCCTCACCTGCCCCAGCTTATCCACTACAGCCCAACAATGCACATTCTGCTTAACCCTCACTTGCCACCAACTCTTACAAAAAAAAAAAAAATAATAAATATATATATATGTGTAAGCGTGTAACATTGTTTCCCCTCCTTCAGCAAGCTCATTCATATTTATAAATAAATGCGACCATGCAACAATCTAGATGGCTTATTGAAAGGTAAAGTGATGTTAATCTGGCCATTTACTAAAGATTTGTAATTTATTAAGCTTTGTATGTCCCAGCTAACATCAATGAACATTCACACATCTTTCTATACAACATGGTCACCAAGGATAATTCCAAACATGAAAGATGCGCCTCAAAATACTCTGCAATACTGACTGGTACACCATTATCCATTCCTCAGACATTAGCACCTACTATATGGAATACAATTCCTCTGGAACAAACATCTTGTACCTCCCACCTTTTACGGCCCACCTAAGGTGCACAAGAACCCTAACAACCCATCTGGCCTTCATATTGTAGCAGGGATAGACTCCATATCCTCCAATGTCAGCAATCTGATTGACACCTACCTAAGACTATTTGTAGTGAAATTACCTTCATATATTAAGGATACCATCCAACTACGTCAAACATTACATAACGGTTCCTCCCAACACCGTCCTAGTCACTATAGATATGGAGGCCCTTTACAGCTGTATACCACACACATACAAATGATAGCCTCCATCCTTCTACACTCCTACAATAACTTCATTCCCTCACTTCTCAAGTACATCCTCACCAGAAATGCATTTACATTTAACAATACCATCTACCTACAAACCCAAGGCGTAGTGATGGGGACAAAAAATGCCCCATCCTATGCCAATCTCTATTTTGGACATTGGGAAGAAACCCATTTTTCCTGCCCACAATTTGCTCCATATCTCACTCTTAATTAAACTAATTAAACTAATTATTAATTAAACTAATTAATAAAATTAAACTCACTCTATTAAACTTTGGGGTCACTATATTGGACTCACAAGTCATTACCTCTGTACAGGATAGAAACAGCTGAAAGTAATATATTTTTGCTGAGTTTTGAAGTTAAGTTGTTTGTGTTTTTGCTATATTTTGCAGATAATTGAGTTGTGTCTATAACTAGTTATATCTTCCTATCAGTAGGTCAATATTTGCTCCATCCTTACCTTGAAGCTTCTTACCTTGAAACATCTTGCTCAGCGAAGTTGTTAATTAAGTTTCTTGTTATTGACTAACTACTAAGTGTCTTCCACCTTGTTGTCCGACTATATAAACTGCGATGTGATAATAAAATTTTGAGACATGATATAACTATATGCTTAAGTTGCGTGTTGTGTAATCACTGCTCCCAATGCGTTGAAAACCGAGGTCACGATGAGCGGGAAATATTGGTCTGGGATCAATAGGAAATCGCCTTAACAGCCGACAATACCACGCTACAAGCTCATAGCACATACCCCAGATCACTCATCAACAGTATACCATATAGCCAAATGCTTAGACATAGACAAAGATGAAATTGCACATCAGAACAAGATTTTTAAGTTAGAGGCCAAAGCACTCACAGATAATCTAAAAATAACCTAGCATATAAGTACACACCTCAATAGAGAAGATCTTAGCTTCAAAAAACACACAATTTCAGAAAAGTCAGGGCTACCCATTATCACACACACTTTAATCAACATCACCACAACATATACACACACAGCATAATGACCCAACACTGGAACATTCTAACCTCTGACCAAAACACATCTTGGCCAAGAAAACCTCAAAATGTATTTCACTACAAATGGTCATAGGTAGGTGTAGACCAGATCGCTGACATTGGAGGATATGGAGATATCCTAGGTATAACTCCCCGAAGTGTCCAATGTGAATTAAATTTAATAAACTTTTAAAAAAAAAATCTGTTTAAAATAGACATGTGATATAACTGTACAGTAGCTTGTATAAGATAAATAAATATATATTATATAAAGATTTCTTGTATTGGACTCAATGAAGCTATTTTGTATTGAATCCAATACAAAATTATTTGAATTTCTTGCCACTCCCATCAACAGGAAACCCTGGAGATCATCTCTGCACACACCAGGAGAAGACGTGTCTGGAGGGACAATGGAATAAGGTAAGTGTTTTTTTTATGTTTTAAGCGATCACTAGGGGGATTAAATACCCAAATATTCTAAATGAGAGGAAGCCCACTTAAAATGGAACTCGTCTTGCAAAGTTTTACATAATTTGTCAGGAAGAGAGATTTAAGGCCTCAAAGGTTTGCTCATGAACTACTAAAGATATTTTTGCAAACCTCCTAAGAAAACACAATAACTTGAGTGATGTCAAGAGGAGGTCATCAGCATATAAACTATTTGATATGTGGAGCTAGCAATGGGTTTACCATGAATACAGGATGCTCCCTGATCAGACAGGCCAGAGGTTCTATTGCAAAAAAAAAAAAAAAAAACCCCTCTTACATTTATAGGAGCTGAAACCAGTGGTGCACTTTATTTCTTTAAAGCATTTCTGAGGTTTAATAAATGCCTAGTGTGATATGGTGGAAATTTTTAAATCCAAATCTCCCCTGTAAAATAACAAAGGCTGTTAAGTTGTAATAGCTTGCTGGTAATTTATTGTCTGTACACAGTGTCTCCAGTTTTGTAAGAGTTGGAGTCCTTATGTCCCAGGTGTCAAAAACCACAGATAAGGCCAGACGTCTGAGCTGTATTCTGAAACATTTTTTTCCTAACCTTTATATTTCCAATATACCATTCTGTATAAAGTAATAGATCACAGATTTGTAGGTGGGTCATTATGGGGAGCTTTTGGGGATAAAGAACTGGTTTCCTAGGCCACAGGGAAGCCTGGAAACCATATTTAGCCTGTTCTGAGGAACTATAAGTCCCATACATATGTAGTTGGTCTCCATGACCCTCGTATTTTGTGGTGATTAATAATCTGGGGGTTGGCAGTTCATAAAATCTGTACTTATGCAAATATTAATAGAGGCTAGAACCAGGGCATTTTGGAAGTGTCCATAATCCATGTGGTCACAGCCCCCCAGACAGCCCCCACCCTGCTATCATTGGATGGTCCTATTAGTCCCACCTCTGTGGTTGGCATAGAAAAAGCCATGTAGCCCAGCAGGGGGAGCCCTCACTGATACCATCATGTCGCTAAGGACAATGGCACTGACACATTGATCACTGCAGGGAGCCCAGTGACTGACTAATACCTTGGACTTTACACCGCAACCTGGACAAAGAAAACCAACTCTACCTCAATATTTTTTCACAGTTTTCCCTTTTTATTTCATGCTGTTGCTATAGTTCTGTTAATATTCTTAGATGAGTCTTTATTTTATTTATTTGTTTATGTTCTTTGTTTTTACTTATAAAACCCTATAAAAAGTGTAAGCGGAATCTCTGAATGCCCAAAATAGAAATAATGTAACTTGCAAACCCAAAGCGCTACTATAATATTGTGATTTCTGAGACGTCCCTGGAGTGGCAGCGGGTGACCCTGCAAAAGCACAACTGCAGATGTCAAGGGTAACAGTGTGTGCTTCCATCTAAGCATGTGTTGGCAGTCTACCTGTGCAGGTGTGTTTGGCAAAGACCAACAAGAATAGTTAACCTTCCCCCCATGACAAACCCCTCTTCAGCCTGCTGGTGCGTGGACTGTTGCTGAGCGTGCTGGAAAGGCTAGTAACATTTTGCCATATTGGTGTCTAGAGATAAACTTGTTTTTATATTTTACAGGTCAGTTTGAATAAAGATACAATAACACGATGTATTTCACAGGTATATGGGTATTGGGAGTCCCAACTACTGAGAAAATGTCCCATCATGACATCTAGCTGGATTACATTCTACTGATACTATGAATGCCCCATAAGCAAAAACAATTTTGGGCTCATAAAACTCCTCCAGGGAAATCATGTAACATATATCCTGGTGTATACCATGCAAAACTCCTGAACTCTGCATCCTAAAGCAAGGCTAACGATTGTTGCAGCACCCAGTGTGGATTCTTTATGTGCTGCTATACACAGATCTAAGTAGATTTCCTTGGAAAGATGCGGAGGGTTGTGACTAAATGTATAGTGACTTTGTTTGATGGCAAAAAAGAAAGATCTCACTTTAGCATCAGGAAAGTGGAGGAAATTCAGAAGGCAAAAATGGCTCTGCAATTATTATTGTAAACTGTGTTCACCTGGCATGGAAAGGAGAAATCCAACCAGAAACTGAAAATTACTACATGTCACATACAGAGCATTTGAGGTCTAATCCAGAGCTTCATGGTGTACAACCTGGTTTCTTCCTCCAGATTAAGAGATAAATACCCCAACTATTGGAGCCGAGGTGGAAATGACAAATAATCTTTGTGATAACCTAATCATTAGGAGATAGATGTAATGGATAGTGTTGGTCAAATAGCTCACTATTCGATTCGGCAGCTATTCGGCCGAATATAGCAAAAAAATTCGGGTGGTCGAACATCGAATTCGAACACCATTAAAGTCAATGAGAGAAAAATTCGGGTTTGTTTCAGCACTGTGTAGAGCTTCTACAGCCTCCAAACAGATGTAAAAAGATAGTACAGATCAGTTTTGAGTGAATGGTGGGGCTTCTACCCAAGAGCCCCCATGATACCAAAAACCCTACTATATCAATTCTTGGAAAATTTACACCAATATGGGCCAGTATTTAAAAAAGAATGTGAATCACAAAGTTGAGATTATAATTTTATCATCCTTTTACCTAGAAACACTGAATTAGGCCTCCATCGTCACCCTTTTTCAAGATAAGTCCAAGTTTTGAAGTTACAAAAAACCTTTTCATGTTTGCTAGAAAATTTTTTATGATTTTCTATGAAAGAAAAGAACAAGAATATAATCCATTTAAATAAGGGGAGAGAAAACTAAATAAAGCCACCATAATCAAACCCTCCAACAAAGGAGTTAATGTCACGACCAATCATTGCTTAAAGTTATCTTTAGATAAATATTGCATCTCATGTCACTTTTTACTCACTTCCCAAAACATAAAATAATTGGTGCTGGAGGTCCAGCACAGCATAACAGCATTGGTATTAGTTTCTGACATCTTGTCAGAAAGTCATACCTGTGTGGAGAATACAGAAATGGAATAACAGTAACAAGCCCTTTAACCTCCCTAGTGGTAATCCCGATTGTGACTCGGGGTGGCTTTTACATGCAAAAAGCGGTAACCCCGAGTCACACTCAGGGTAACTTTAAGAGCCCCCCTTACCTTTGCCCCGCACTCCAGCAACAATCAGATGGTCCTGCTATGAAGCCGGTCCGTCGGGGGGCATGGCCAGGTGGGAAATTTAAAAGCAGATTACTGAGTAATCCATAAAATACCACCCGGGTCCCGGCCACGCCGCTGCTCGCATCAGCGGTGAGATGCGAAGCACAATACAGGACTTCAGCACTGTGCTTCACATGTCACTGCAGATGTGAGCAGCAATAGCAGATTCCGGGGCTGACCACCAGAAGTCCTGCATTGTGCTTTGCATCTCTCTGGAGAGCAGCTCAGCCTCCAGACAGACGGGAAATCCCCACTCACTCGGGGGATGAGTCATCTTCCGGGTGATGTATTGGTGTGTCAGGGAGGGAAATTTAAAAGCAGATTACAGTGTAATCTGCTTTTAAAGGGTTTTTACAGTACAAAAACACCACACAACATGAAATAAAAATAAAAGTACATTTTTTATTTTATATTTTATTATTAGATTACATTATTGTCTATTATTTCGTTATTTATAATTATGTATATTATAATATAATAAATAAATATAATTATCATACCCAGGAGTTAACCCTAAGAATTACAAGCCCACAATATAAACAAAAATTTCTATGGAAAAAAAATAGGATCACTTTTTGCATCAAAAAAAAAAAACTAACAGAATTAGAACTCTAGGGGGGTTAATTGATGCAGTTTTATACAAAGCCGATGCAGCATTAATTTTAAGTATACACAACACCTTGTTAATTAGTTGTAGGATTGGAGTAAGAGAACGTCCTTGGAATCTTATGGGCAAGAGAATACAAATGTTTACAAGCTACCAGTTACTCCAGTACATATCGAAGTAAAGATGGGGTCAGTGCTGCCCTGGTTGCCCCAATGCCTCCCCAAAGTGCAAAGCAGATAGAGGTATGGATGAACAGTTTAAATGTCTGAAAAGTAGATGTGCTGATACAAATGAGATCTCCTGTGAACTGGCCACACGTCCCCATACAGCAATGTACAGATAAAGGGCAAACCCCACCGCTCTGAACGGGCCATGATTTACAGCAGTGAATAGGAAAGTAGAGACAGACACTCCAGTGATACCAAACCCTCATACACGGTTGGGTCAGATACCACCAAATGCTGCTTGTTTACGCTAATAGATTTGATCAATGCATTGCTTTCTTTGCCTTTACAGTCAGTTATTTGTGCGTTTCCAAAAGGTAAAGGAAAAGATATGTTGAATTCATCTTGCACAAGGAGGAGTAAATTTACCGACCCCGTACAATCAAACATTGCATGAGTTACTGAATGGATGATTCCAGAGAAGGCAGCACAGTATTACAGTAAGTAGATTATCCTCTGTGCTGTAATAACAGGAAAAATACAGTAAAGAAACTAAGTTTTCTGATTTTTAAGTAAGACAAATAAAGACAAGGTAATGTATACTACAATAACAAAAAAAAAAAAAAATAAAAAATAAAAAAGCCACATTGTATTTCCAAAATGTCACTTGATAACTGAAAGAAGAGACCAAATATAATCATCCAATTACTACAAATAGGAGACAGCAGAGTCACCTGTCACTGGGCTTGGTAGGGTACTGATAAGGGGATCCCAAATTTCTATAAACATCACTATTGGCATCCACTAAGTAAAACTACTAAAAGTACTGGTTATTGATTGTCCCTGCTGTAAGTAAGACACTTACCTAGAAGGACTTCAGAGGGTCTGGGGTTAAAGGGTGGCCCTTCCTCTTTAGAGGAGGGATCACAAATAGTACCCCAGTGCACATTTTTTTTTACCGAGCACGGGGTGTGTTTTTAGAGCACAGATCGCGAGATTCAATACAAAAATAAAAAAAAGGAGGGAGGACATACCTGATAGCCTGGGTGGGTTTCCCTGGGCCCACCTAGGCACTGAAGTTCTAATTTCTTCGGAGGGCAGGACTGCACAAAGTGACCAAACTCCACATCATGAACAGATGTCTCCAGACCTTTTCCTCAGATCTGGCCACAGCTGGAAAATGGCTTTCAAGCACTGAAAGTGATCAGACTTGTGGTATTCACAAGTTCGGTTAAGGAATCATAGGTTCCACAGAAAGGGGGGATCCAGTCTTATAAACTTATGTACAGGAACATGCGGTGCCAGATGGTTTATAGCAGTCAGACTTGGTGGTGGAGATCCTCCATGGCAGAAAGTCAATGTATGGCCTGCTGTAATGTAAAGCCCTGGTCCAGTATCAGTGCTCACCAGACACCCATCCCCCAATCTAAGTCCACACTCTTCACCTATAGCAAGCCCCCGCTCAGCCTCGGGAGGCTCTTTCAATTAGCTGTGACCGCACAGTTCCCACGGTCCAGGAATCCCACAATGACATTATGATTCATAATGTCATTGTCGGATAACCTGTAAAACAAGTTTAAAATAAAAAACAGATACGAAATAAATAAGAAAAAAAAAATTTTTTTTTTTCCCTCCCGAATTTTTGCTGTTGAATGCAGCAAAATTCGGTTCGGGTCTACCTGAATTCGAACAACCATATTCGGGTCGAATATAGGGACAACCCAAATTTGAACATCAACACTAGTAATGGGTGTACTTAGGAATTGTTCAAGCCTTGTATCCTAGGTAAAGGTAAGAAAGCATAAATCTTAAAATGTCACCAACTTCTTCTAGGTCATATTTGCTACTTTAATTTTATCATAATTCACTTTTAAGGAGTACAAAATCATAGTGTGGGTACCGTCACATCTGGAGCAGAGGATCAAGGTCTGAGTACAGATCAGTTTTGAGTGAATGGTGGGGCTTCTACCCAAGAGCCCCCATGATACCAAAAACCCTACTATATCAATTCTTGGAAAATTTACACCTTAGATGGAACCTGCACGGCTAAAGGGAAGCCGGGGATGCTGCAATCTGCTGAGGGCAGACAATTAACTCCTTCATCTCCATTGCTGCTGCAAGTGACCCCGCCAGAGGCAATAATCAGGGCCCGATATACTGCAGTGACACACATCGCTGGATTGCCGGCTAACCATCTCCTAACACTTTGAGATTCTTGAGTTTGTTTGTCCAAATTATTTATACATTGATCCACAATATAGACATTCTATTAGTGACAATGGCAAAGCTCACTACTTGTACTTAGGTAGCATGGCTCAGTAAATGTTATAATTAAATCGGTGTAGTTATATGGTAATGTATTTATAAAGTATGTAAAAATAGACACCCCCCTAAAATAAAATCATATTATATTCCTTGTAATAACATCCTGGAAGTAAAAATCGTTCTATAGAATGAGGACTCATGAGGACACAATTCTAACGCTTTTGGTACAGAAATCTAGACATCAGTGTAACGCCCAGGTGGTTAAGCTGTTATTTTTTTTTGTTTTTTATTATATTTGTTTATGAAATTTAATTTTTTTTTTTTACATGATTGTGTGTTTCAAACGTTATTATCTTCAGGATATATACTAGAACATTGTTTTGAGATATTTCGGCAAGTTACAGGTCTACAATTTAAAAATAAAAAAAATCATGAAAAACAGTGTACCGCATTTGGTACAGATATCCAGACATCAGTGAAATGCCCAGAAGGTTAAATACTGGATTGTATGCATTATTTAGGTGTTTACATGATTCTAATAGTACTAGTATACAAGAAAACTTCCAGGGACAAATACTTTGTGCAAAACATATTTTATTAAAGCTTTTTGCAGCTTTCCAGGGTGTTTATGCAGGTTTGAATGGCAGTTTAGACTTTGGCCCACTATATATTGTACAGTAATCTGTGATGTGACATTTCAGAGGCTTGCCAGAGGTTCCCAGGAAAGCGATGTTATCATCCAGTTACAGAATAGATACAATTATTAGGATGTGTTACCCAGCATGTTAAATCATGTTTTGTTGCTGGCAGCTGGAGGGCGCTGTTTGTATTTTTCCTGCTGCATAAGCAATGCTTGGCCAAATCTAGATATGTGCATGTATATGTATGAACAGTGAAAAAAACAAGAAGGCTGCATGCGTTCCTTTAAAGTCTTAAACTAGCTTCAAGTGGACATGTAGTAGATGGAGATGATGAGAGAAGAGTTAAGACTTCGTCCACAGTAACAGAGATCTAAAAAGGCCACCATTTCCTGTGGTAGTTTTTTTATTTACTTGGAGGAATGAGGGGGAGATAAACACTTTTATGTAAATTTACACACAGGCAAAGATGAAAAAGTAAAATCTAAACATCAAATAAAATCAATCAAGACAAAATATCAAACTCCTCTGTCCTTAATGTAAAACAGAAGTTAGGGGCTTTATATTATGAATTATATCATACTTATCATATACACCTGGCACAGAATGATTGCCATAACAAAAACTTACATTTTATTACACTGAATATGAATAAAAGAATGATTGTGGAATAAGGAAACATGGACATATCAATGTTCTGTGCCTCCTAAGTTCTAGTCCGGCATTTCTAGAATTTATGATGCCATTCCTGCTTTCCATGGCAGGTGGATATATTTTATAATGTCCATAGCGGAGCATCTTTCCATGGAATTCAGGGCCACCATTTCCCAGAACATATGCCTAGCTTCCATAGAGAGTTTCCTCCACTTTCCTGGTGCCGAAGTCAGATCTTTGTTTATTTGCCACCAAGCAAAGTCCCTATACATTTAGTCGGAATCTTCTGTTCCTTTCCAAGGAAAGGACCTGGTGGGGGCAGTGTATAACAGGACCCAAAGGGCCACACATCCACACTTTTTGTTCTCCTGGTTGCACAGTTCAGGTGCTGTATAGAGTATGAACCAGGACATCAGAGGTGCATTGGTACCCTGAAGCCTTTCCAAACAAAAATCTGTTACTTTGTCGATGGGCTGTAAATGCCAAATGATCAGACGTTTATCCAGCTTCATATCCTGAAGGATTATTCCTTAGTAAGGTCAATAGACTACAGGCTGCATTTCATAATTCTCTATTCATTCCTATCTTAATATCTATTGTTGAAGCTATAAATCTGCTGAATATACATCTAACTCACCATGTCCTATTTACAGATTAAATGATGGCATTAAAGGTCATGCACCATAAAAGAACATGAAAAGAAAATCCTTCAGAAGTTCAGTGTGTCTTCTCCTCACTTCCCAACATTATCTGTAGATTAAACATCACCTTAAAGACCCTAAACCACTTTGTATTTCCCTGGAGGAGCCTTCAGTTGGCGGGCTGTTCTCCCTCATCATACCCTATACTGGTAATATAATCTAATACTGGGGGGTGAGCAGATATCTTTGTTGGGGCAGAAGGCGAACTCACATAGCCAAATATCCTAATGTGTCCCGGAGCTACTACCCAACAGGTAAGATTCTTCTTTAATACATTGTAATGCTATTGTCATTGCCTGGGAAGTTTTACCAAATACATGTACACGTCCTTATCCTGGGACTACGGTGTTGTACCAACACATTTCTAAAATTGTAATGATTTCACCTATAAAATGGAATTACACTTTTCTGGTCAACTTGGGGCCCTTCATTTTTTGGGTTTTCCTCCATAAAATTAGTGAATACTTCTGATAACGGTTATTGTTCTCCTTCTTTCAGTTCATACAGGGATTTGTCTGGAGACTCCAGTGAGTGAGGTCCTTCCTGTTGTACAAGAGATGTAGCGGACGCAGATTTTTGGTCTTGTAAAACCCACCAGTACAAATCACCCCTCCTACTGTATTACTTCCCCCACCTCCTAGATTGTAAGCTCTTCGGGGCTGAGTCCTTTCCTCCAACTGTGACACGGTCTGTATTAGTTTGTCATTTGCAACCCCTCTTTAATGTACAGCACTGCATATTATGTTGGAGCTATATAAATTCTGATTATTAATATTATTATTATCCTCATTATTATTGTTATTATTCTCAATGGACACTGTCTAATGAATTCACACTTTTATATGAGAAAACCAACCACATTCACAGAGACTGACCTATATATACATATGGTAATGAGAAGGTGATACACCTGGGCAGGTGAGACTTTTATTCAATTTAAAATTCAGTCTCCAAATTTATTGAAGTGTCCCATCTATTGTGTGGATCAATGCTTCTGATTCTCAGGGGCAGAACAAAGAACAGACTTCCGGTTGGAGAAGGTTGGAACACAGCTGGGTAAAGTATCGAAAACCATTTTCTTTTTCCATTTTATGTTGAAGGGTTATATCATCTGTGTTCATTTACTTTTTTATTCCCACTGATGAGATTTTTAAACATACATACTCTAGTTTCTTTGATTTAAAACATTTTGTGTATAATAAAAATTATTCCAAGTATTTTCAATAAATGATTTTCTCCTATTTATCCTGAGTACAGTGTTGTGAATGTTTTAAATTTCAACATATTAGGTATCTTGTATTACTGTACTCCAAGTTCCATATCCATTCCATGTAGAGAGACATTTTAACCACAGATGAGCCGTTCAATATTAGATACAGTTTCCATATACTGGAATAAACGTGGTGACTGGAGAAAA
>NC_092863.1:106590666-106607798 GCF_032062135.1 Pyxicephalus adspersus | reverse complement strand
CTGTGATGACCCTCCAGGAGCATGGAACAGACTGCCAGCAAGTCTACAGGTAATGTTTAAAAGTCTCTTGGCCATAAACAGCGATCAGAGGAGCAGAACATCTGAAATCTTTCTGTACATGGAGGAAAGATGGAAAATAGATTTTTTCAATGCAAATGATGAGGAGAATTGTTCCACCAGCGTAAATTCATACACAACATCCAATGAGTCATGCAGCCATCACACATCTTGCATCAGCAAACATCTGGATGGCAAAGTCTCAGTCGTCACTTCCAACTCATCCAGCACAAGGAGTCCTGAAGATCAAATCGAGGGGTTTCCATGTCAATGGCAAGATAGGACATCTTGCCCATTGATACTGGTGGATGACGAAATGTCTATGTTTGTTGGGGCCGAAGTGCAACTCACTTGAACGAGTTTCTTTACTTGTTCTGGTGTCATCATTCAACATACTGTAGGCAACCAGCAGGAAAGGTACTAGAGAGTAGAGATATTTGCAGAGGATTCCTATCCTGTGGCAAGTAGCAGGTGGAAGACTCTCATCTGGGAGATAATTGATGAGGAAGCACTGAGGGTGGAGATATAACATAGAGCCAGGAGCTCAGTCAATGGGATGTGCTGGAGACACAGGCAGGTGGTCAGTGTGGGGGATGTGCTGGAGACACAGACAGGTGCTCTGTGTGAGGGAGCTCTGCTGAGAGACACAGACAGGTGCTCTGTGTGATGGAGCTCTGCAGAGAGACACAGACAGGAGGTCTGTGTGAGGAAGAGGAAAACGAACTTAATGGAGAGGGCTTGAGAGCATTCAGCTCCACAGTGTTCCTGAGAAAGAGAAAGACAAGACTCTACAGACAAGATGACTCTAGTTTTATCTGCCTATATGAAAATGGACTGTTATAGACATGGGGCAGCTGAAGATAAGTGCTTGTATGATTGATTTTTACCCGGCTGACGGGATGATTTTGTTGTTGTTTATTTGCAATAAAACCCTGATATAGCATCCAGTCCTGTTAGTTGCCTACCATTTGTCAAGCTTATTCCCACAATACTTACATTCCACAGGTAAATTCAAACCTTAAAAATGTGCTTATACTTGTACTGTTAATTTCTGGGGAGTTTTACCAACCATTAGCAACCTAAACTGGATCTTGTTTAATGCCTTCTGTTTTTCAATTTAAACATTTTTAATGATTTACCATATAAAATGTATAATTTTCTTGATATAATTAGACCTTTTGCTTCAATAACATTATTGCTACTGAATCCTTCTAATGATTGCCATTTTTCTTCTTTCATTCTCCTGAGGGATCTGCCTGGAAAAACGAGTGTGCAACGTCCTCCCATGTGCATGTGGATTTACCTGGTGCAGGTATTTGGCAGTTGCTTCACTCATGCACAGGGTCGGGATTTTGCAATTTATCATCAGCTTCCTCCTTTTTGGAAGTCTTTTTCAAGCCATCAGAAGTTTCTTTCATCATGCAGGGTCTTTGTGCTGGAAATGCGGATGCTCAGAAGCAGCACAATACCGGCGCTGGACCTGTAGGCACTCAGCACCAACAGATTTTGGGTGCTGGATATGTAGGTGCTCAGCAGCAGCACGGTCTGGGCAACGGACCTATTGGCTTTCAGCAGCAGCAGAGTCCTGACGCTGGACCTGTGGACTCTCAGACACAGCGCAGTGCTGGTGCTGGACCTGTGGATGCTTAGCAGCAGCAGAAACCATGATAAACTCAAGCAGCTGATTACGGGCGCTTCTCCTGTGTTTGACTAGCAGCACAATCGGGGCACTGTACTTGTGGATGTTTAGAAGCGGCAGTGTCTGGGAGTTTGATGTCTTGATGCTCAGCAGCAACAGGGTCCGAGCTCTGGACCAATTGACCCTTTAGCAGCAGCAGGGTCCAGGTGCTAGACCAATAGAAGCTTAGAAGCAGCAGTATCTGGGTGCTGGACCTGTCGACGCTCGGCAGCAGGGTCTGGGAGCTGGACCTGTGGGAGCTCAGCAGCAGCAGGGTCTGGGCAATGATTACGCGGATGCTCAACAGCAGCACAATCCAGGCCAATTATTAGCAGCGGAGTCCTGGCACTGATCCTATGCACTCTAAGCAGCCAAGCGCTGGCACTGGATCTGTGGAGGCTCAGCAGCAGCACAGTACTGGCGCTGGACCTGTCGATACTCAGCAGCCGCAGGGTCTGGACCAGTTGGCACTGAACAGCAGCAGAGTCAAGATGCTGAACCTGTGGACACTCAGAAGCAGCAGGCTCTGGGCGTTGGCCGTGTCGACGCTCAGCAGCAGCATCCGGGCGCTGGGCCTGTCAATGCTTAGTACCAACCTCAGTGACTGCCTTGGTGGATAAGTCTGCCATATTGTACAAGTATACTGAGCATATCTGCATATCATGGCAAACCCTTGGCACCGGCATGGAGTTTCGATCTGCTTTAATGTAATGCTTGGTATAAAGCATGTCAATGTCAGTTTATTAACATACTGCCAGGGTGTGAACCCAGCCTTACACTTTATTCTGTTTTCTGTTAGGAAATTTACTCATTAAACAATACACATTAATAATCTACTAACAGAACTTAAGTGTAGAAACTGACAGATCTACAGGGTGAAACCAAACTTTCCAAAGAGACTGACCTGTACATTCATATGGTAATGAGAAGGTGATACACCTGGGCGGCTTTTATTCAATTTACAATTTAGTCTCTAAGGTTATTGAAGTGATTTCTCTATTGTGTGGATCAATGTGTCAAATCCGATCCTCAGGGCAAAACAAAACACAGACTTCCATNTGGAAAGTGGGAGCAAAGCTGCTAAAAGTCTAAAACCATTTTCTTTTTTCATTTAATAAGTGTGGAAGGGTTATAACCTCTGTTTTTTTTTGTGATTTGTATATTCACTGATGAGATTTTTAAACATACCCCTCCTATATTTGGTATATAACCAGAGGTATGGAGGAATAAGGGAAATATTGCTTTAGTTTGATTGATGCATATCATTTCTTGTATATTTAATATTATTCCAGAAATTCCCTATAAATGATAACCCTGCATGACCACACTCATGTTATGGAATAGGACAGAAATCACGCAGCACTTTTTCTAAGAGTCTTCCCATTCCAAGATTGAACGTTCTGCACTTCTAAGAATCTGGAATCTGAGAAATGTTAATACTAATGGAGCTAAGCCGTAATTTTCATAACTGAGTGTTACTCAGATGGCATGAATGGCTTATTATGGAGTGAGGGCTATTTCACCCAACAATCACCTACAATTATACATTGAAGTGAAAGAAGATTCCTTCAGGAGTTCTACATGTCATTCTTCCTTTTGTCCCATCAAAACATTATTGGGTGTTATGGCATCACCTTCAGGACACAAAAATACTATGACTTTGCCCAGAAAGTGCTCCCTCCCGAAAAACTGATTGGACTTTGCAAATTCGTGTGTAAAAATATGTATAAAAAAGAGGCTTTAGTGGTATAGTAATTTATTGAATGTGCTTGCTCTTGCAGCCCTAGCGGAACTGTAGTATGTGTTCTTGGATAGAGATTTTCTATCTAAGAACACTGTCTCTATCCAAGAACAGGTATGCTGTTCCATATGTGTTGTTGGATAGAGATTCTCTATCCAATACTACTGTGTTCTTGGATAGAGAATCCCAATCCTAGAACACATACTACAGTTAAGCTAGGGCTGCAAGAGCAATCAGGGGCGCGGAGCTGTCAGCTCCACTCCCCTGATTGCTCTTCCAGTTCTACACAGTCACGAAAATGACCCGAATTTTCTCCCCTATAGACTTTATTGGTGTTTGAATTTGGCGTTCAATCACGTGAAAAATATCGGGCTATTCGATCGAATAGCCGCTGAAAACAACACTGAGCTATTTGACCAATACTATTGCAGACTCACAGCTGTAGGTTGCTGGGCCTCCGTATCCGGCTGTCTCCTAAAGGATACTTAGGGCACATGCATTAAAATAAGCACGTCACTTCCAGGAGAAGCATATGTCAGGCCTACTGGGCATTTCAAAAATCTAGGTCAATAATACTTTGAGTACTCAAGATTATTCTTGTTCATTATAAAATATACTAAGTCATAATACTGAGTCACCAGTCACATTGATTATACTATATTATCTATATAAATCTATATTACCAGATATACTACCTGTAGCCATCACCACATCATCAGACTACACACATTTTATCAGTCTGCGCAGTATGCCTGCCAATCCCTTGGCATGTCTTCTGCTGTGCGCGTGACTGAACCTTCCCTTTCTTTGCTGTATCAGCAATACCGACAGTGTACAGCAATATGAGCCTGACTGGGAACTGACTGTTACCTTGTGAAGCAGACACCTTCCAAGGATATGCGTCCAGCTTGGCAGAGTCTCAGGCTGGGGACTGACCATTACTATTTGCTGCTGATCGCAATAGTGCACATACCCCATGGCGTGGGCACTCAAATACACTGAATCCTCATGTTCCTCTGGGACAGGTCACATTGATAGGCAACTGCAAGGAAGCAAATCAAGTTCGTCCAGAAGCAAACATGGAAGCGAATCCAGAGAAGTGTGTCTCAGGAAGATGTCCTCAATGGAGGCTAGTCTCAGGCAGTTACTCTAAACTACAATGATACTGATTTATTTTACTCACTATTAAGTCTCATCAGTCTAAGTATATCTGTACTCTGAAGTTCCAATGGGTCCACGAAATGTCCACAAAATTTTGGTAAACCTCAAGAAATCCAGGAAATCTCTATAGGAGGATAACTGCGACTGCAGCCATAGGAATCCTCCTGTCAGTAAGCGATTCCCGGGCACTACAGGTCAGATTGAGGCAAGCCCTCAATCTGACCTAAAAAAAATAGAACTGTGTGCTTTTGTCAGAGACATCCTGACAAATAAAACAATAAGGTAAAAATTCCAAAACTTTAGCACACAGAAAATAAAAGTAATATAGATTTAATGCTTCCTGAACTTAGTTCTTTCTTAACCCTTTAACCTTTTATTGTGAAAGAGCATTGAATCTATATTGTACTTGAAAAAAATTAAATGTCTGTCTTTTAAAATGAACCAAACAAAAAGTTCTGGGAAAGATTGACCTTCCATTTAAATGGTCATTTACCAAAGGCAGTTTCTTTCTAAAAGACTAGTGATCATATGTTAATTAAATCACTTAACAAAGTGCATGTCAGGTAAAGGACAACAAAAGGATACATCTACCAAAGAAAAAAAAAAACAGTAATTTTGTATTGTTTTCCAACCTGACTGCAATTATACAGTTAGAAGTTTCTCCTTAAAACACACACAAAAATGAAAAAAAAAATAAAATAAAATAATATTAATTGTTATTTATATTCAGTATTATGTGTTATATTATTCAGCGCTGTACATTAGGTAGCGCTGTACATAAAATAGACCAAAGCAAGATAGCTAGCTAGATTTACCTGCCTGGGTAATATAGAGATTCCATCTTGGACTGTATTTTTCCTAAAATACAAAACTTCCAAATTTATTATTACTATTTCACTCTCTGTTGGAGATTCCCAACACCTTGGGCACTTCCTCTGGACCCTTTGCAATTCCTCATTCCCTTGTACTCTCTTTTAAAAGCTCTGAACTCTTCTAAGAATCTATTTAGTTGAGTTTTCAGTTGGTCATTCTCAGCCTGTAAAGAATTGTTTTGTGCCTTTGTGTTTTTGGACGAAACACATGGCTTGTGCTTATGAGGATGGGTCCCCCAACGTGGTGAATACACCTCAGTATCACGTCTTTATGTTTTATATGGATGTTGGTTTATGCTCTTTTCAGTACAAAGGAACAAACAAATTCTGGCAATGTGGACCTGGAATTTCAGGAGCCTTTGATGACTGCTTACAGTTCTAAGGAATGTTTTTTTTAGAGTTCCCTACAAACACTGGAAGCGGACCCTGTCCTACTATACAAACAAGGCACACCAGTTTCATTTGCATGTGGGGGTTGAACAACTCTCTACTTGCCTGAAGATATAGAAGGACTTTTTATTTTATTCATGTTAAGGCAATCTCCTACTGATCCCCGATCAGTTGTCCCTCTCTCTGGTGGCTTCTGTTTACAGCGCTGGGCGAGAGTAACACCATTCTGGATGAGAAGACTCTTATATTCTACATCTTCCCGAGTGGCCTTAAAGTTATTAGTGTCATAGGCAGCCCATAATCTGTTTGCGTACTTTAGGGGGTTTTCTTCCTTCTGTTGTTCGATTTTGTATGCTACCAATAATCCTACACCTGAGGGGTTATTTATGTTTTGAAATTCCTCTACAGTTTGACGATAACTCCCTTGCCCTCCTAATAATATCTGGCAAGGCCTTCCAGGTGTGGGGATCAATGGTTAAATGTAATACCTTCACCTGGTCACTAGGATTGCTAACCACCAAAAGTTCACACACCTGTTGTACATTGGTTGCATGAGAGGTAATATGCTCCTGGGCTTTAATTTTCCCTATGAACTCTGCCACACTCATTAGTGTTTTTAAATGCTGAGTAGAGTACTCCCTAGTACTCCACTTCTTTCCCATCTGCATTTCTTACTGTGGCTAAGAGATCTTGATCCCCACTAGGATCCTGGTCTATCACCACAGTGCCATCTCTATTTTCCTGTTGGCCTGCGATTTCTCCCATGGCAACAGGTAAAGGAGCATTTGGATTAAGGGATTCATCTTCCCAATAATCTTCATAAACTTCTTCTTCCCCCAATTCATATGCACACATTGGGGCTAAGGCTGCTTGACCTTTAAGGATGGAAATAGTATGGTCAATGGGTTTGCCTTTTTTATTTCTACAATTTGCCCTTGGACAACTTTGTAGGCACTAGTAAGGTGACCACACTCAGTCTCAGATTTCATTATTAACTGCTTGTATTTAATTAATTCACCTTGAGCAGATCTATAATTTTTAACTTTCTCATCATTTAACTTGTTCTTTAACTGGTGACTTAAATCTTGGTTGGCTGTTTCCATTTTTATTATTTTCTCTTCAGAACTTTGTACCAGGTATTCTAATTTCTAAATTTTTGCACTTGTGGTCATGCAGGCTGCATACATACCTGTCATTGCTTGACTTTTTAACTTTGTATTCTTTTGTTTGTTGGTCATATATTTCCTGCACATATGCCCATGGAATATCTTTCAATTTAGCTTCTGAGGCAAAACTGATGCTTTTATGCTTAAGAGTATAAGCTGACACAAACCTTTCCAAACTGGATAAGGATGCCATTTCCAACAGACCTGTACCTGGAATTTGCAAACTTAGTATTGTAAAACTTGTTAGATAACTAGTAATACATATTAAAGTACAAAGTGACCACTTAAAGAAACTTTAAACCTAAACAAAATGTAAATCAAAATCAAGAACAAAAGTGTAATGCCAGATAAAGTTATGCCACTCTAGGCTAAAACTGCCAACACAAGTTTTACAACAACAGTAGACTGTGACTGGAATGCACACCTTTACAAGGACAAAGACCTGATAGAACAAAGGGTCCTGCTCACCATTAATGGTCAATACACTGACAACCGTCTGATAAGAACAATGGTCAGCTTTACAGTAAATAGTTAACAATGGAGGATGATATCAAGGATCACACCTCATTATTCCAACTTCTTATAACTTGCTTTGTAACAACAAACTTCAGTGAGGGGGACTTAAACAATCCCTTATTCCTACTAACAACTTCAACAGTTCCTACTGAGAAAATATCTCTGGTAATTACCTCAAATGTATCCTCCCCTTCTAATTTAAACCGGTTTATTAGAGGTACATCCAATACACTTTTATTTTGGGATTTCTATACATATGTATGAACTATTGCAAAAACACCAAATACTCAAGCCTTCAGTAATGTATGGCCTCTTACCAATACCCACACAGCATAAAATATCACAGACAATATCACTGTGGTCCCAACTTGTCTGAATGGCTGACTCGGCCTGTATTCACTTAACTTTATTTTTGCATAAAAACAAGAAAAAAAAGCTGTTTGAATGAACCCACTAATCTGTGTCCTGAATCCCTTCGTGGTCGCCACTGTTGATTAGGAATATTATCTGCATAAAGATGGATATTATATCCCCCTATCAATGCACATATATATTCTATAAATGAAGGTTCATGCACAAATGATAGCTAGTCATTCAAACGGTTTAATTAGGAAAACAAGGTTAAACATAAAATGCACAGCAATACTGTCTGATATCGAGATATAGGAACTTCAATCAATAAAATACACAGTACATGAAAATAAGGCTTTTAGTAGGTGACCCCTGTAATAATCTAATAATGGTTAGTACATAATCCTTCAATTACAAAATATTAAAACAATGCAATAATCATAAAAAAACCCTATAAGACAATGTAGGAATATCTCATAGCTACCTGCTAAGATGTTAATGGATACTTCCCGTGCCTGCTCCCTTCAGAATAGAGCTCCATCAGGAGAAGAGAAGTACAAGAGACCTCCATTCTCTCAGTTCCCAATTGTATATAGTTAATTCCTATTAGGTATCATTGGGGACTCTTGGATTGGTTAGTGGGTGTGTTCTGTTTGATGACCATCGGTTGACACACATCCCTTAGATTGGGATTGGTTAATGTATTTTAATGAACCTCTCAGCTTAATTTGATATGGGAATCTGGAGCTGAAATCTAAGTTTAGGGTTCAACAAAAGGTCTAGCTGGGTCATCACCCCAACCCATCTGTCCAGTTATGCATCCATCTTCTGCTAACTCAGGCTTGATTGGAGGGCCCTACTGGTAATCAGTTTGTTATGGGAACTAGATCTTGTGTACTGGCATCTGTTTTATTATCTTTTTGTTTATTGTTCCTTGGGTGAGGTACTTTGATAACCACTGATTAGGCATTCCCTAGGTGATCTAGATGACCAGTACAAGGAAAAACAGGTTGGTTGCTCAGCTACTTTACAATCCTCCGATACTATCAGTGGCAGTAACAGTTGTTTGGTGTTGGTATTGCTGGCTGTTAGCTGGAAGGTTACTTCAACCCACCCAGAGAATGGAATTTCAGTCTCATCGGCTGCTTTTCCATACAGAACTCCTGGTCCAAGTAACTCTTCCAATGATCTGAGCAGTGTATGGGGCAGGAATTGTTATCTCCAACCTTCATTGATTAGACTGACCTGAGAGCCTGTATCCCATAGAGCTTGGAGAGGAATGTTGTCTATCTTACAATATACAAAGCATTTCCCAATGACATTCAGCAGTTTATGATGTTTGAAGTAACTGCTAGCAGTCTATCAGCAGAGTAATGCAGCCTTGTATGTGAATGATCTGGATGTAAACTCTAATTCACTGTACTCATTGCTACATGAGGATTCACCTTAGGGACCTTTTTAAACAGGAATATTATGAATAACATTCACAGTGTGATTGGGGAGGGTGAAATTAAGGTGCTTAATAATGATCAGCTGAAATGAAATGGAGGGCACTCATCGCTCTCAGGGAACATGGGTGTAATGAGAATAATTCAATATATTAAACATAAATAAAACTCTACAAGTACGGTATAGAATGACAAAACGCACAAATGTTCTGTGTGCTGGGAACATCTTCCTACAAAACTACACTGCGAATCCTGCAGCTGCTTCTCTGATCTCACGCATCCTGGAGATTAGGTTGGGGATATAAACTCCGAGCCTGCTTATTCATGTGTATGTCTTGGCTGGGAGGAGGTCTAAGGTAACTGTGAGTAAACATACAGACTATGTTTGGTAAAGCTGTATGGTTAGGGCCTTGGAGTCCTGTGCAGCACTAGGTTGGGCTGGATTGTTAGTAAAGGGATCTAACAGTTAGTGGCCAGGCATTATTTTGCTGTTTTTGTGAAAATGGTATTGGTTAATAAAACCCTTGATGCACTGATTACCTGCTGGCCCTGTTTCCAGTTTGGAACACCGCCCATTACTATGGGTGACCTGTTGAGATGCGGGTGTATATGCTTTTTTAAAAACAGTCTAAAGTCAGTTCTTGGCAAAAGCAATGCTCATATTTTGAGCAAAAATAAATTATCATCATGGGTTTTGCAACTACCTTGGCAGCAAGTAGCTCCCCCAATGTCCAGCTAACACTCTGAACTGAAGATACTCCTAGCACATTGCACAGGTGCCCAAGGTTATTGTGAAATGATCTAAAATTTCCAAATTCCCCCAAGAACTTCATCTTGGACTTTAATATATAACACGCTAACTGAGGCCTGTAGAGCTCATGCCGGGACAATTACAAGTTATTGCACATGTATGGCTTGTTTGGAAGGGTCCCAAGGAGAAAGCTTAGATTCTCTAAAAGAACATGGCTGAGGTTTACAAAGCTGCATCTGAACAAACCTAAGACTCCTGGAACAATTTTCTTTGCACAAACAAGACCAAGTGCGGATGTTTGCACTGATATGCCATTTAGGTTCCCCAAATGTATCAGTGTGTTATAGCCAAACATTTAATATCAACTGGTAAGCTCAGTATTGGAGGTGTGATGGTTTGGGCTTCTTTTATAGTTAAGACCTGAGCACATTACAGACTGACTGGGCCATTGCAACACCATCATTCATGGTCTATGTGGCCAAAATCCAGACCCTAACTCCATCAAAATCTATTAGGACTGTATATTGCAGTTACAGGTTTTACGTAAGGCATCAATTTGTGAATGCTGAGATTGGAACCTGATAAATTTCATGTATCACAAACTTGGTACTTGGGTCATGATCTCTATCTTGGAAATAGTAATCCTTGGACTTTGGTAAAGATATGAGACACTTTACTATTCACTGAGTTATTTTTATTTACCCCTTTATTTTGGTATTTATGTTGTAGGTTGTCATCTGTATGATTAATAGATGGATTGAAGTATTTATGACTTTCCAGTTTCCTGCTGTGGTAGGTGTTGATCAGTTATGTGAGCATTCCCAGAGGTGGCTGACATATCTGGAGGGGCTCCCTGGGATCAGAGGCTGCCTTGTCATTGTCCTCCACTACACTTGGCCCTTAAGGCTTACATCACTATTGAGCAAGTCATGGTGCGCCCCCTAGAGGGCCCCCCTACTCCAAGTATTATAACTTTAGCAATGCAGTTTGACCACATACCCTAAATGTGTTAAAACATACAAAGATTTTCCAAGGTCAAAAAATAAGGCTGTATGTGACATGTAGTAATCCCATGTTCCTTGAAGGGTTTTCTGGTGGCATTTCTATGAATATACATAAAATAATTGGTCAGAACCTCTGGATGACTTACACCAGGACACTATATCCACACTTGGGTGCAACAACAATTGCTCCTTATGCTGTAGGGTGAACAGTGCAGGAGCGGTCTGGTATGAAGCATAACATAATATGTAACATTGTTCATCCATCGATAGAATTCTGTCCAGCCTGATGTGACCATGGACTATTTCTTTGCTGTGCTATCCAATGCACGCTGTACTTGTGAAACTCAGGGTTTTACCAAATCTTATACTATGTATAGCGCCTGGGCACACAAACCACAGTCAACTTCAAATATCCTTTTATCAAGTTTTATTATCGTCCTTGTATAGATTGTCCAATATGTATACTGAGAGTTCATATTTTGTCTTTGCCAAGTGAATGTCCCCATCAGTATTAGGCTTTCAGGATCATCCTGTTGATTGTTTCTGCTGCAATTGCTGCTCCCTGCAAAAAAGCTGTAACTATTCTTCTACAAATAAGACTTTAGCATTCTTATAACATGCATGTAGACTTAATAAATTTTAATCTTGATATTTACAAAAGTATTTTAGTGGAAATGGTTTTACTTTTTTATAATTAGAATTTAAGATATAAATCCTCCTATGAGTAAGGTTGGGGCAGATATTTGTTAGTAATGTGAGTATCTTCGTTAATGCTACACTGAGGAGCATCAATATGTCTGAGAAAGCAAGACACCAACTAATCTTAAATAAATGTGTCAGTAGTATCTGAGGGAAGCTGTCACCATTGTACAAAATAATTGTAATAAAACAAACCATTTTTTTCTGCTTTGTGGCTCTGCACACAGGGCCCAGTGATGAGACCAGGTGACAATTTATAGGAAAATTGACTAAATGTAAATATATATATTTTTTACAAATATCTAGTTGCATATCCATAAACAATCTTGGGATGCAGCGTGTGTTTTCCACCAAGGGGTTTGCTGCCACTTGGATACATCTTTGGATTTCATTAATTTTTCTTTGGCTCCTTCCTCTCCTTATTGGATTATTAATTCATGAACTTCAACTTTTTATGTTCTCAACAATCCCCTGAGGCAGCGGCAAGGCAAAACCCATTGGTACTTTTTGAATGCTATATAACATAACCTATTCGGGATCTATCTTGTATAGCTATTGGGTCATTTTTTTTTTTCATGTAGACCAATTGAAAACATCAATATATGTTGTGTATAAGAAAATTGATGAATTTATCATGCTGTTGATTGAAAAAGCGGATATTACCTGGGAAGGCACTGCTAATTGCATTTACTTTTATGCAGAAATCTCTCGTAAAACTTTGTTCATTCCATTGCTAAAACATATGTAGTGCTTCCTTTATGTATTGTATAACCAAGGCACCAACGATCGTGTAGTAAACCTAAGCATGTGCACATAGACACATAGGAAATATAAAGGAAGTAAACATCTTGTAGCTGTATAGGTTGCATCAAGAATTGTTCTTTCATTACCATACAAACGTAAGTAACTGCGACAATGTAATAATTAGGAAACAAAAATCAATACATCTTGTCATGGCCTGAACGTCGGATTACTTTCAGCAATAAAACAGTAAAGTCACTTTGCAATAAATAAGCAATTGTTAAACAGTAGAACTATTGTGTGTTTATGTGGCAAATAAAACAGATCACGTGCATCCCATATGTCTCACTAATTCCATCCAAGAAACCAAAAAGAGCTGAGCAATGTTCTGGCGTCTTTTTACCCACCACACTTGCAAAATTCCTAAAGCCAATTACCAAAAGTCTGCGGTATCGGCCAATGCTGCCATGACTCCTCCTCCCACACTGCTACCTGAATGAAAACTAAGGGGACAAGTGAAAATATTTTCATGTACTCGCCTCACCCCGTGTTTGCCCTGCACCTCCTGCTTAAAGTGCGCCCCCTCCCCCAGTGGGCCTTCAAAGCAGACGTACACCTCTCCTCGAACACTATCACCCACACTTGCCTGATCAGCAGGGGACAGTGTTTCAGTGACACTGGTGCTTGAGTCCTATGTCCACCCTAGGGCCCCCCTGCTCCTTCACATTCTGAACCCAACTAACAACCGCCGTCTCCCATAGCAGCCCCCAACCCTCCCGCATAGTCTGCAGCAACTCCTGGAGTAAGGCCCTAACCCCCTCCAACACATGGTACAGCCCCAAAGCTTCCCCATTTTTCCTTGATCATGGATTACAATTTGACTTTTACCTTAAGACACATACACCCTCTTTCTTATTTTGAATCATCTTTTAGAGTGTACATAATGTTAGGGTGTTGGCTTATCCAATTTGATAGTAGAAGGAAAACGGTGAACGTTTTTATGACAAACAAATTGTGTTTTATAGTTCAGTATCATAATAACAGTAGTTTAAAAATCACCAACAGAACAGAAGTCCAACAGAATAGGAGAGAGTACCCCAACTATTCAATATAGGCCCTGCTTGGGCACAAAACAATGGTTTCTATCAGGAATATAATCTTTAGTAAATTTTGTAGCATGCGTATGTCGATGCCCGGGTTGGACTTTACATATTAGCACAGTTGTATGGCAATTGCTTACCAGTGTTTAGGTTATTAAACTGATATATTCTCATATTATATACTCATATAACTCATATTAAATTGATACAAAAATAGGGATCAATATGAAACATGACGTGTGTATGTATATACATATATATTAATATGGTATTCATCAAAATGAACTATGGCTACATAGTGCTACAGGTAATCTTATAATAGAAAATAGTTTTCATTATCTTTTGATATTTTCCAGTAACAAATGTTTGTAAATCAGAATAAATAATAAAACTTTTGACTTGCATAGTCTTTGTAGATAGTCCCAAGTGAATTAGTGATGAGAAGAGTCTCCAGATAAGGCGAGGAGGTTTTATAACCATCCAAAAGGAGAACCTGAAGTAAGGTTAAAGTATGGGGAACTGTTAACAAAAAACTATGCTACACAATTTACTAAAAATTATATTACTGATAGAAACTATTGTTTTGTGGCCAAGCAGGGCCTATATTGAATATTTGGGGTACACTCCCCTATTCTGTTGGACTTGTGACTTTTAACAAAAAACCCTTCTGTTTCCTTCTACTATATTATTCTAAGGGTTGGCAAAGTGGCCCACTGTGTAAGGCCACTCTTATATCGGTCTTTTAGAAGAACACCGCCTCCAATAAGTGAGTTATGCAATTTGATATCTATTGGTCTGTAAATATTTGTTTCTGCTGACTGACAAAGATTTGTATTGGAGGTTCCTAGAGGGTTCAATTTGCATTTTTTATCAAGAATAGAGATTTTAGTCTTATTTCAGAGTAACTGTTTACAGCATTACAAGAACAAATCCAGATGAATGTGACTTACTACCATTAGATATAACAAAAACTGAATGAATGACAACCTTTACAGACATACTGGCCTCCTAACTTTTTTTGAGATGAAAGGGAAGGACACCTACCCAAATATATGTAAGCAAAGAACCCCTTCCTCCCATACCTGTAATATTATGGAGGTTAGGTTAAAGGTTTAGTGTGTAAAACATTTTTGGTACTTAAGTTTGTACATTGGAGGTGATAGAGGGACAGAAGGATTTACTTCCAAGAGAGGGATAGTTCTGTAAACGATCTATGCAATAGATGGACATGCTGTGCCTTTTGTAAGAAGTTAAGCCATGTTGGTGTGCAGAGTAATGATTACACACTTATACTGAACAGTTAATTATCTTTACAGTTTAAGCTTTGAAGACCATGTAATTATTTTGCCGAACGCAAAAAAACTTATGACCTCTTCATTTCCTCAAAGCTACATACCTGAGAATAGGTGACTATTTGTGGTTTCTTCAGATGTGCTATCACTCGCTAGCTCTTTATCCAATGTCTATGCGTATGTCCAATAAGGAATTTGTCATCAAACTGAAAAAATGGTATTGGAATTTCATCCCTTTTCTGGCTTTGGTGTCATTTTGGATGGCAATTTAGAAGTGTTTTATGGTGTAGAGGCTGGACATGAAGCATGAAGTTGACATAATAGGGACACAACACTGTCAGGTGCCTGAAGCTCTCTGAGTTGTTGTTATGTCACGGATATAATTTGTGACAGTTTATGCAAATATTGATGGGTTCCTAAAGCTAAAACTTGCAAATAAACAGACATTCAAATCCAGCTGTTAGACTGCGTTTGGTTTACTTCCAAAATGTTACAAAATTTGTATACCAATCAAGTCTAATTTCTGACACCTAATGCGCATTTTCCATTGCAGAAAGATTTAACTATCATAGTAAATCAACCTGTCTGATTTGTACATCACTTATAAAGTATTTATGGCACTGGAAAGGATCTTTGTTTCTGCAGTGGGTTGCACTATGCAGGTGTCCAGCACTCGCACTACATTGTACCAACCGGGAATACAAAAATTGTTAATGGAACACTTAAAGTTAATTCCCTTAATGCTATTATTATTCTGAACTTTAAATACCTGCTGCAGTGCTTAAGTTTGTAAAGTTGTGGCAGCAGTCAAGAGCAATGAACAGATTTATCTGCCCCAATAATTGAGATGAGAAGTATTTTACCATGCTAAAAACCTCTATCATGTAGAGAGTAATATCTGAAGGATGGGTAGATCAGGATAAGTATGAAGAGAAATGTATACAAAAAAAATATGGACTACAAAAGGCAGACTGGGAAAGATGGCTTTTATTTTACTTTTATTTTTCGGCAGTTTGGTTACCAACATTCATGAGAATTTTCAGACATAATTCAGTTTACACTCAGGAGTTGAATTCCCATCATATGTTTACTTGGTCATACTTGAATTAAATGATTTATTGTTTGAAAATTGCAGAAGAGTCATCAAGGAAAATTAAAAAATATAAAACCTCCAGAAGTTGCTTTGACTGCAAACATAACCGGTAGTCTGAGTTTTGTTTCTCTATTTGGTTCTACTTCATGTTCATTATATGAATGAATTAGGATAAGATGGCCTATTTTAATTTTTAATAGAACAGAACTATTATGTAGAAATGTATTTCATGGTGCAGACAGAATTCCTGAAGACACGTTTGCATGTATATGAAGCACATTACCAATTGAATGTATTTTCAGCATTCTCCTCTTACGTTTAGTTATCCATGGGCCACACATTGCAGACTGTAGAGGATAGGAAATGGGGTACAGCAGATATTGGGGGGTCAAGTAATAAAGTGGATGAATGACACATATAATAAGTAATAGAAAATATAATAAATCTGTCCACCGTGGGCAGTCTGCACGGAGTATTTTGGTTTTTGGAGGTTCCCAGTGTACATAAAAGGACTGCTGGATGGAGGACACATACAAGGTGAGTTATATCTTGTTGGGTCATATAAATATTTTGTGTGACTATGGAAGCTGAGTTCTGTAACACACATGGCATAAAAAACAAACCCGGGAGGGTTCTAGCAGAAATGAATGTTTAGTACTTTTATGGTAAAAGTGAGCAGGCCATCAACACTTTTACAGTTTTATTTGATTGTCAGTAACATAGTACAGCCTATCAATGTTTCCTAGAGATGGTGTATCAAAAACAGAGGTTCTTACTTGTAAATCTGATTATTTCACACAAGCAGGTGGCTTCCCTTCAAAAAATCACCCTAAAATGCTAAAACTTTGTTCAATACTTTTTTGAATTGAAAGAAAAATAGTGGCATGTAGGTATATATTCCAACAGTGTCACTTATCTCCTTGCTAAAGCACCAGTTTGTCTCTGAATGCATGCTAGCAGTTCTCTCCCCGGGCATGCCTGCTCTTTCAGGTGTTTAATCTGAATTGCCTCTCCCACCAGCCAATCAGATTATATAGCCTCATTGGTCCATGACTATTTAGCTGGATCAGAC
>NC_092863.1:106586862-106589839 GCF_032062135.1 Pyxicephalus adspersus | reverse complement strand
TTCATGGTAATACTAAACTTTAGATTGAGATAATTTCTATTGAGTCTGTCTGGCTAAAATTCCTTCATATGAAATATAAATTCAAGGGATGGGAAGGTTGGATGGACCAGTAACATTTCTCTAGTAATGTACTAGGTTGTGTAACTTAAATTTACTAAAGTTGAAAACTTTGGTTTATTATCAAGGAGCTCATTCTTCAATTGCATTAGTAGGTGGTACAGTGTCTAGTGAAGGGCCTATACCTCTCATCAATCCACCCACTTCTGTTTTTTAACAGGTACCACGCCCCGACAGGCACAATATATCCCAATAGGACTGAATATGCCTTGATAAGTCCCAAAGCCTTGCATGATACAAGGCTAATCAATCCACCCTTTACCAAGGGGCAGAAGTGCACTCCACTTAAAATGTAGTGATATACTAGAGATGGATGCCCTGATTCATCAATGAGATGCGCGTACGCTCAATGTGAGTATTTACGCGCCAACATGACAGGCGGTTTTCCACGGGCCGGAGCCAAGTGCTAGTACACGCGCCTTCACTTGCCAGCCGGATTCCCGCCTTGATAAATGAGGGTTGTGAATCTGCCAATTAAGGCGATTATTTTTCAGCTGCGCGATTAAGATTCATCGATTAAGCTGTCAATGGTGAGGTGATAGCAATTAATTAGCACATACCTGCTCTCTGTTCTGTGTTCATCTACAGTCCATTACAGGTCAATTAGAATCTTTCATGCTTCATCTTTTGGGTAAGTGCTACTTTTTTAGGTTACATTTTACTCAATAACAAAATTATTTATTGTTACATTTGTTGCGCTGTTTTCATACTTTTTGGTTTGCTTTGGAACACTGCAAACTAATTAAGATCAAGCTGTGTATATATACTTTAACTATTAACAGTTCATAATGTCATCACACAATAGTATGAATTGTGCATGTGGTTAGTTTGCTTGGATGTTATGCATTGATGTGACTTGGTAATCCTCATTATTATTTCATCTTTTGCTGCAATATTTTTGTGCTTTTGTAATGACCTGTTTCTGTTTAGCAAATCTTCTGCAATGTTTTTGTAATTTTTTTTTAAACTATATTCATGACAAATGCCTGCATGGTTTCCACTCCAAACTACTACTTGAACCCCCTGTTTGCCTTTGTCCCATTTTTAAAGTCACATATTGGTATTTGAATCTATTATGTATATTTATATTACTCTGACATTTGCACTCATATTCATTTGCTGCTGCACAACTCCTCTGTACATTTGTAGTTGTGTTATAGGTTTGTTGCTATTGTGCTGCGCTGCCTGATCCTAGCACTAGTGTACACACACATACTTCCACTTGCTGTACAAACTGGTTGTCAATTGGTTGTCCAGGTGAGTTGCATTCTAACACACCTGATGGTTATGGAAGGAGGTCCAGGTTGCCAAGCACACATACAGGGTCATGTACTCTTACATAGCAGATAGTATGCTTTATGTGTTTACATGATTCTAATCACATTAGTCATTTTGTATAGAAAAATGCCAAGGACAATTTAACTTGGTGCCAAACATTTTATTGCTTTGTGCCAACAAACTTTTTTTTTTTTCTCTCCTCTTTAATCTAATGATAGTATGTCAAAAAGCATTTATGCCTGAAATATGTAATGCATGCATTGTAAACACTCATGCATAAGGAAATTAGCAGTCAGTTCATCTCTGACTCAACGTCCCTCTGCTGTGCTTTGGGAGCCAGAGGCAGGACGTTGGGGCACCTCTGGCTCCAGTTCCTCTGGAATGTCCCAGGAATCCCCATGGTGCAGGCACATGTTATGGAGAACGCAGCATGCCATGATGACTCGGGCAGCTTTCCACGGTGTGTGTATAGGAGCTCACCACCGGGCCGCGTCAAGCACAGAAACCGTGCTTTTAGCAGCCTGACTGTTTTCTCTACAACCCCCCGGCTTTTATGCAGAGCCTTGTTGTAATTATGCTCTGCTTCAGACCGGGGGTGACACACGGGTGTCATAAGCCATGGAAGCTGCCCGTATCCTTTGTCAGCTGTAAGAAGCCAAACATAACACATATTAGTTCTTGTTATAGTAAGTGTTCTGTGAATGCAGTGTAACACTAGAGTTTTTACAAAGGTCGCTAAGGGTTGTGCTCTTCGGTCACTTTATTGCTTTTTGGTTGTTAGGAGACATTAATACTACTGACTACCACACTGAAGTACTGTGAGCTGTGAAAATAATAATTAGACTAGGGCTTCCGGGAATATCTGAAAGTTAGTTCTTCCCCCATGCTCCCAATATTGTACAATATTTATAAAGTATTTGCTAAATTAGATGTTGTCACAAAATATGACATATATACAATATAGGTCATAGCCTGGCATTCTGACAATGCAAAGGGGCATGGCAACATAATAGGTATCTTTAGGATTTGACTGCTCTTAGTTGTATTACAGTAACAACATTATACATTACCTATTAACCAGCCCTCAGGCGTTTCTCGAGAGATGAATTTCTGGTAGAGGGCTGTCTGACGCAGGATATAGGCATCATGGCATGATCCTGGGAAACCTGTGCGTGCACTCATGATTCTCCTGTTGGCATCACAGACTATTTGGACATTCAGTGAATGATATTGCTTCCGGTTGCGAAACGAGATTTCCTGCAATTTAGGGGCCCGAATGGCCACATGAGTGCAGTCAATGGCCCCTAAAACATTTGGAAATCCCCCTCGCCTGAAGAAATCCACCTTGACCTTCCTCCACTCCTGAGCTGTATGAGGAAAATGAATATATAGTGGGACAAGGTCCACAATGGCATCGATGACCTTCTTAAAAACCCTGGAAACTGTAGGCTGGCTTAGTCCACAAATTAAGCCCGAGGAGGTTTGAAAGGAACCCCTTCCTAAGAACGTGGTCATTCCTGGCACTGCCTGGCTTCTCTTAGTTTTTGGAGCAATTTTCTCTTCCAGCAAGCTGTACAGGTGA
>NC_092863.1:106585738-106586469 GCF_032062135.1 Pyxicephalus adspersus | reverse complement strand
ATAAAGGGCCTGAATGGCCCTTTTTGCCTTTTGCCTCCTAGATGCCCTTGCTTTTAAACAGCAACAACCTCCTAGAAATGAGGATCCTACTAGCTACTACTCAACCACAACATTTCAAGTAGTTGCAAACAAGGGTTTAGGACATGTGAAGGATTAAAGGTGGCGAGTTCTTGGGAATATGAGATGCAGCGTAAAAACACATTTAAATGTGCAAACATGTATGCTTATTGTACTAAAATTACCCCTCCCTGCTAAAACTTTTTTAAAAAATCACTTACCTTAATAATGAAGCGCAGGTCCCTCTCTACATACAATGGGCACGGCATGATAATGCAGATATGAAACTTCCTGGTTTACTCCCACCTACTGAAAAACGTTGCCATGCATTTGCATGCACACCTGCTGTATGCACATTCATACCCACTTGTAGCCGGTGTTCTAGTGTTGCGCATATTTCATATTAATATACTTTTTGTATATATATTTTGGTATGTTTGAATTATGAACTAACATGCTGGTTTGTACACTTGAGCCAAACATAAGTTCCTGCTTTTCAAGCCTTTCAGGGTGTTTATTCAGTTTGAATTGCATGTTAGACATTGCCCAACATTATATTGACGTACCTCAGCTTGGTAGTGGAAGCACATAAAGGGGGTTTCCTCCTTTAATCAGAAGCAATATTCTACATGAATGTTGCTTGCACCTAAGCCCATGACATCAGAAATCATAGG
>NC_092863.1:106576233-106583855 GCF_032062135.1 Pyxicephalus adspersus | reverse complement strand
TAGAGAAGCACAAAGCCCCCACCCTGCACACAGGAGGAGTAACTGCTTAATATTAAGTTACTTCATTATGCAACTGCTGGGGGTTTGCTGGTGTCCAAGGATATATAACTCCTCTGTCCATACTGCGAAACAGAAGTTAGGGGCTTTATTTATGTATTATAACACTAACTATATACACCTGACACAGAATAATTGCTTTAACATAAACTCACATTTCATTTTTAATACACTTAAATACAAAAATATGAGCGAAAAGGAAAAATATGAACTTAGATTAACGGTCGGATTTATACATTCTTCCCTTTACCTATGACATGAGGTTTGCAAAATTCCCAGGGTACATCCAGCTCTTCTGTGTCCTAATTATTAAATCATGCCAAGGATGTGAATTTATATAGTTTCTCATGATCTTGAAGACAATGTAGTAGTTGATAACCGTGATCAGGCATCAAATCTCTGTGAATGTACCGGTCCTGTGCTCCCTGTTCGGTTTCTTGGTGCCATTCCTTCTTTCCTTGGCAGGTGGACATATTTTATAATGTCCATAGCAGAACATCTTTATATGTCATTTAGGGCCAACATTTCCCAGAACATCAGTCTAGCTTCAAGAAAAAATTCCCTCAATTTTCCTGGGAGCAGAGGTCAGATCCTTGTTTGTTCCAAATCTTCTGCTCCTTTCCAAGGGAAGGACCCCCGTGTGGGCAGTGTATAACAGGACCCCAAAGGCCCACACTTGGGTGCATCAACAATTTTGTTCGCCTGGTTTAGGCCGGCACAGTTAGGACGTTTGTCCCCATATGAGGTTAGAACAGCTAAAATCTGAGTTGTAATAGATTTCAATCTGAAATGGTAATCATTGTGCTATAGAATTCACAGATAAAGAATGGACTTTAAAGGAAACATAAAGTTATTAGTAGTAACCCCTACAATAACCCAGTAACTACTTCGTACAAAATACATCAAAACAATATGAAAATAGCATAAACATATACCGAACACTATAAGAATGCAATTCAGGAATGTGGTATAGCTACCTGTAAAGATGTTGAAGGGTACCCCAGGAGCTAGATTCTCTAAGAAGACTAACCCCCATCATTCCAGTTCCCCTTTTATATATTTAAGTCCCATTAGGTAACATTGGGACTCCTTGATTGGTTAGTGGGTGTGTTTTGGTACGATGACCATCAGTTGGCACCCACCCCACTAGATTGGGATTGGTTACTGTCATTTGATGAACCTCCCAACTAAATTTTATATAACAATTTCTTGGTGGAATCTAAATTTAGGGGTCAACCATATATCCATTCCCCTGCATCTGCTAGGCGTATTTCCCTTATGAGGGACCCATTGGGAAAAGCATGTACTCTATGTCCATAATTGGTGGGAGTTCCCTTGGGTTCCTTGATTCCAAGCTTTGTCTTTGTCAGCTGGACCCCATCATGACACGCTTCCCCCACCATGACACGCTTCCCCCATCAGTGCCTACAACTGCCACGGGTAATACTACACTTTGTCCCTCCACCCCATACACAGGATTTTCTTCAATGGTCACTCTGATGTTTGGTTCTTTGTGTTCTCCATGGCCACCTTGGAGTAGCGAGATGAGGATGAGTAACCCCAGGGAGATCTTCATTCTGCAACGGAGAGAAAAGAAATTAAGCTTGTTGTATGCCTTTTGAATAGTGTTAATTGGTTTGCATGTACCCATTTATCCTGAGCCTTTTTTTGCCTTCCATTATCCTGACCTTATACACTGAGGGGCTTGATTTATCGATAATGGTGAATGGTCCCCTCCATTTACGGCTTAGGTTGTTATCCAGGGGACGAAAATCTAACATGACTTTGTCCCCCACCGTCCATACACAATCTCTCACTCCTCTGTCAAAATATGCTTTTGCTCTTATCTGACTCTTACCCAAGTGTATGGCGGCAAATAGATGTACTTCTCTTAAGAGCTTTGGAAAGCTTTAAGAGATACTGGTCCATTGATGGTCGATCAATGGTAGGGTTATGCAGCTCAATCCACAGATGCTCTGGTAGTCTCATTTGTCTACCTGTCATTACTTCAAAGGGGGTTAATTTAGTGGCTGATGAGGGCGTGGGCCTGATGGCCATGGCCAGCAAGGGTAACAGGTTGTCCCAATTCTTACCATTAATATTGACAAATTTCTTCAGCATGGTTTTGATTTGTCGGTTGTCTCTTTCCACTTGTCCAGAAGGTGCTAGGTGGTAGGGATTGTGGAACTTTGTTCCATCCCCAGCATCTGTAGGCAGTTCTGCATCACCTTTCCAGTAAACTGGGATCCCTGATCTGATTCTATCGTGCTAGGTAAGCCCCATCTACTAAATACTTGTTCAATTAATAATCTTGCCGTGGCTTGGGCATTATTACAGTTTGCTGGAAACATCTCTACCCATTTTTGAAAACATATCTGTCACCACCAAGACATATTTATTATTTTTAGAGGTGGCAGGTAATGGGGCCCATGTAATCAATTTGTAAGGTTTTCCATGGACCTTCTTTCAAGCGTATTCCCGTGGGAGTATTAACTTTTCTTAATAATGCGTTTACTTGGGCACAGATTATGCAGCTTTCACAGTATTGTACATCTGATAGCATATTTGATATTAAGTCTTTTCTGCCCCTTGATGACCACCGGTAGGCAGGTCATGAACTAAATAGATCATTTCATCTCTGTAATTTTCCAGTACTACCCATGTCAGTTCTTCCCCCAATACGGAGAAGGATTTTCTGGTTCTGACAAAATGAGACTTTTTAGGTTCTTGAGTAAGATGTTCTCCTCTGATATTTCAAAGTTTTCTTTCTTTAGATAATCTATTATCTCTTTGATCTTATCTCCTTTTTGGAGCTCTGAAATATCTGGTACCTGCACTGTAGACTTTGTTTAGGCACAAACATTGCAGCCCATGTCTTCTTGCAGTAGCTGTGCCTTGGTGGGGTTGCACTTTAACCCGGCTTTCTTCAGGACCTCCAGTAGTTCATCCAACAGTTGTAAATGATCCTCCTTACTGCTTGTGGCTAAAAGCAAATCGTCAACGTACTGAAAAAGATTCTTAGGTGCAGAAAAATTAGCTACAATATCTCTCATGGTGTCATGGAAAAGGGAAAGGGAGTTATGGAACCCTTGTGGGAGGCAGACAAATGTGTACTGTACTCCCAGAAATGTAAACGCAAATTTATATTGCCACTCTTCCGAAAGGGGAAGAGACCAAAACCCATTTGAGATGTCCAGGACGGTGAAATATTTATGTTCTGGGTTAAGCATACTTAGGACATCTGGGACTGAAGCCACTGTGGGTGCACAACTCGGGGTGACCTTGTTCATCTTTCGCTAAATCAATGGTCAACCTCCATGAATTGTCCCCTCTCCTGATGGGCCAAATTGGTGCATTGTTGGTGGACATACATACCCTGATTACCCCTTGATCTAATCATCTAATTGGGATTCATTGGTGTCTTTGAGGTAACTGATGGCTTCTTGCAGAAACGAATATTGTTTCTGTGGAGGGGGGTCAGGGCCAGTGACATGAATCAATTTATCCACCCTCCCACAATCATGTTTAGCAAAACATCTTTGTGCTTGGCTAAAATGGGCAGCAGTAACTCTTGCTCGGCATGATCTTTTGTAATGACTGATAAGTCATATTTTGTGTCATTCAGCTTTATGGCTGCAATGGAATGAGAGTCAGGAATAACCACTGGATTAATCTGATCAGCGGGAAGACCCTGCAGTAACAATCGATTTGACATATCAATAATGCATCCATTTGGATTTAAAAAGTCAGAGCCTAGAAGGCTTGCTCTGTTGGGTAGAGGCATTAGAGCTAAATGTTTTACTGCTAATTGCCCAATTAGGATATCCAAAGGTTTTGATAATGCACACTCCACATTGTGCCCAGCAAAGCTTTGTAAATGTAGTGGCTTTCCTGAGCACAATGGAGAGGACATGGGTTGTTCTTGTAAAATGGCAATTGCTGCCCCAGCATCAATACCCATTGTGTATGTTTGATCTTTTATTATTGGTTGCACCTGAGGGTGCCCACACCTATCTAAAGAAATAGGGGCTATGATTCTAGGGCCAGGTGCTAGTCACTGTTGATGCTGGGTTGAGGGTGCTAATTTCATATCACCTTCTGAGGACATATGTGGTCTGTTTCTTGAGGTCTATTAAATGTTCACACTTTGCCCGAATTACAGGATGGGCATTCTGGATGAGAAGACTTTTATATTCTAGATCTTCTCAGGTAGCCTTTGAGTTATTAGTATTATAGGCTGCCCATAACCTATTTACATACACCAGAGGGTTCTCCTCATTCTGTTTAATTTGGTACGCTACCATTAACCCTACGGCTGTTTGGGTTAATCACGTTTTGCAACTCCTCTATGGTTTGCTGATAACTCCCTTTGCCCTCCTTGATGAGATCTGGCAAAGCATTCCAGGTGTGGGGATCAAAAGGTAATTGCAATACCTTCACCTGGTCACTAGGATTCATCATGCCCAAAAGTGCACACCTCTGTTGTACATTCGTGGCATGGGATGTAATATGCTCCTGTGATTTAAAGTTTCCAATGAACTCCGCCACACTCATGAGTGTTTTTAAAGGCTGAGTATGGTAATCCCTGGAGTTCACCTCTCTACCCCAAAAAAATGTTTTATCCCCCTCAGGAGAGGAGAATAATCGGGCTCTGCACTGGATGGGCAGGGTAGTCGCCCCTGTGGCTAAGGGGTTTTGATCGGTGCTCAGATCCTGGCCTTTCCCTATCCCCTGGCCTATGCCATCTCTATTCTCCTGTAGGCCTGCGATTTTTTTTTTTTTTTTTTTTTTTTTTTTTTTTTTTTTTTTTCCCCATGCCAACAGGAAAAGGAGCATTCCTCTCAAAGGATTCTCCTTCCCAATAATCATATCCGTCCTCTTCCCCCAATTCGTATGCACGTGTTGGGGCTGTGGCTGTATCCTGGTCCAGACTGTGAGCTAATGCGACTTGTCCTTTAAGAATGGAAATAGTTTGTATCAGCTGGGCCTCCTCTGCCTGCACTTAGTGTGGTCAATGGGTTTGCCTTTTTTAATTTCCGTTATTTGTTCTTGTGTAACTCTGTAAGCACTGGTAATGTGACCACACTCAGCCTCCGATTTTGCTGATAACTGTTTATATTTGGTTAATTCCTCTGAGATCTATACTTTTTAGTTTGCTCATCATTAGAGGATTTAATCATTTCATTTAGTATAGAAGTGTTATTTACCTGGCTTTGTAAATTCTGGTTGTCTGCTTCTATCTTTATTCTTTTCTCTTCAGAACTTTGCACCAGGTGTTCTAATTTCCTAATTTTAGCACTCATGGCCATGCAGGCTGCATACATGCCTGCCATTGCTGGACTTTTCAACTTCTTCTTTTTAAATGTCTTAGTTTGTTGGTGGAATAACTCCTGCACATACGACCATGGTGCTTCCTGGCCTTTAGCATCTGAGGCAAACTCATTACTTTTATGCTTAAGTGTGTATGCTGATACAAAACTTTCCAATGTGGACAAGGCAGCCATCTCCCTCAACGGGTGCACTGCATTCACAAATAAGTGGTTGATGTTCCAATACTTTATAAGTTTACACTACCACAAGGGGAGGAAACAAAAACAATGCCTAGTAAGATGTGTATAATATATATTCTTACAAGCTACCCAAAATCACCAGCTTGGGAAAGTTTAATAATACCTGTTCTTTATCACTCAGACAATCACTTCTATCTTATCAGACACCTGGTACAGTAACAATGGCCTGCTCACCCAATGCGTCCTTCTCACTAAATTAGTTTATGCACAGATCATAGCCTAATAGCAACATGTTTCACTAACAGTGAGTGTATGGGGAGTAGCACTGATAAGTTTGTTAGTTAACAATGGAGGGCGATATCTGTAATCACACCACCACACCACAGAGCTAAGGTACAATTATATTTCCTTCACCACAGCAATAGACTGGACCACTTCTGGGAAGGTCAAAGACCTACTAACGTGTCTCAACTATGGATTTCTGCAAAGTCTCAACCCCAGATAACAATTAATCTTTAGTATTTGACAAAATGTATATACCAACCTCGAACAAAAGGTAATAGCTGATAAAGTTGTGCCACTCTAGGCTCAAACTGCTAACACAAGTTTTAAGACAACACTAATGTTTACCTTTTGTGGAACAAAGACTTGATGGAACAAAAGGGTTCTGTTCACACAGAGAACGGCCTAATAAGAACAATGGTCAGCCTTACAGTAAATAGATAACAATGTAGAGTGATATCACTGATCACATCTCCTGCTGGGAACAAAAAGGGCTACAGCTACAAATTTTCCCACCTAAACAAAGTAATAAAATGTATCCACTGCTGATAAAAAATCTTAAAATGCAATGGCTATCTGACCATGCTCAAATTATATCCATTTAGAATGCTTTTGTCCAAAACAAGAGCCAAAATATCACTATATGTACTTTACTACATCAATCAGACTTAATAATACCTGAATTCACCAACTAATGTGAACATTAATATCCACTTATCTTGTGTTTCACTGAAAACCGCACACAATAGTTCAGATTCACAATCCAACTTCATTTGGTACCATTATGCACCGGTACCACACTAGAACAATATGGGTATTATAGTCCTGATGAGTGACTGCTAGGGGTAAAGTATTGAGTGTTTTTTTTAAAATATACTTTAAAATGATATCTCGTAAGCCTTAACAAAACAGGACATACAAAAATAAAGAAACTTGCAACAAAAATATTCTGCTGGCCATCAAACAAAATAAAACACAAAGACAACAAAAGACAAACAGTAAACCAAAGCCAAAAAGACTTAACTTCTGGTGTGTACACAGACTTCCAGGGACTTCTATCTCTTTTGTGAGAAGACTTCACACCTGGAGGAACAAAGGGTTAACGAAAAACAAACCTTCACAATTCATCACAAAGGGATGACCTCTGATAGTGTTAACTTTTGATCTTTAGTGTAATTGTTTCAAAACCATTAATTATTGAGTTGAATTATTGAGCTCATAATACCACGTGGTTTTTGTTTACAAAAAGACAATTGAATCGGTTTACTAAGATTTATCCAGTGCTGTGCTCCTATTGCAAATAACCTGTAAAAATACACAAACATTAGCATATAAAACTTTCACAGCTTCCTTCAAAGGCCCTGAAAAAACACAAAGACATTAGCATACTCAGTCATGACAAACATTTTTTTTTATCTTAACAATCTAAATATACACAATGGGCAATGGTAGATTGTTTACAGTACACTAATCTCAATAAACAGCACCATACAACTGTGCCATATAGGAGAGGAAAAATGGCAATGCAGCTTGTGGTAAACTGCATACTAGCCAGTATGGGAGATTGGCCCCTGGAGCAAACATTGGTATGTTTGTCCAGCCCTGCTCCTGGCCATTTTGAGGGTGTTGGTCATTTTTACTGTTGATATCTTTTCTTCCCCCTGCAGCACTAGCTGAGTTCTTATGGTTGTTATCTTTTACTTCAGGCTGTAAAGTGATTTCATTGTCTTGGATGGGGGTTGTGCTCTCATCTATATTCTCCTCATTACTTTC